>NC_044364.1:6995221-7295221 GCF_007364275.1 Archocentrus centrarchus
AGTGACATGAGTTAAGGAAGAAAATTCAGATGAAAATAACTGAGCTAAAATTACCAATCTAATCAACTTGCAGTAGAAAGAAGAAGGATAAAATAATAATAATAATAAAAACAGAGGAGAAGAAAAAAGAGCAGTGAGGCACTGAGGAAGAGCAGATGATGAGGATGATTTTACAGCCAGCATGCTGCCTCAGGGTGATATAATGTCAAACTCCTTTCATGATGCTCTTATTCATAGGATTTCACCATTAAGCTGCGGGAAAAGTAATAGTTTGCCTTCTGTAGTGCAGAGCTAAGACAGACTCCACACACATGCACACACACATTGTCCATTACTCAGAGCAGTTCTGGTGGTTATCACTGATGCTGGTATTGGGATACTAGAGGAGTCTTGGCTGACTTGCGGCTGCCTGCCCCGACAATCAGAGTAGGTCAAACATCTTGTAAAGTCTTAGTGGACACAGCAACCCGAGCTGCGGACACCTGATAGCAGCAGTGTAGGAATGAGTGTGTGATATTTATGATATGATCTTAATCTAGGCAAGAATTTATGTGTATCTGTGTGTGTGTGTGTTTGTGAAAGAGAGGCACACTTGATTGCCAAACCTGCCAACTCTACCCCAGCGACAGCAGGAGAAAAGATATATACAGTATATTTATATAAAACAAGCGGTGTAAACCCACCCCCACACACACACGCATACACGCATATCGCAAACAGCAAACAGCCCTGTATGTTCTTTCCTCTTTAAGTGTTGTCAGCTACACTGTGGGGGTCATCAAAATACCTGTAACATTACACCTATCTGGATGTAACACGTACAGTAAATTAAAGTGAAACCTGAACTGTGTGGCAGTGTTTGAGGATTTATCACCTCACATGCTTCTATCACCACTTGAAATGTGAATTAATGCAACAGACAGACAGTTGGGTCCCATTTCCTAACATTTCATCAGGTTTTTTAAAACAATATTCCAAATTAAATGCATACCATATCACAAGACCACTGTAACAACTTACACTGATGTGCAGCATGCACACAGATACGCAATGTCTCCATACAAAAAAAGTCACTTTTTGAATCTATGTTGTGTCATATTTCAGCATATTTGGGGAATTATGGGAGGTAAATTTAGACTAAGAAAACTGCTATAGTTTTAAGCTGTGTATGGAAATTAATTAAAAAATTCAAGGAAAAATTCTACATGCTTAGAGACCAGTCAGTGACCACCTGGCAAAAATGTGTAGTCCCCGAGTGTTTGCTGGTTGACGCCTTTGTGAAATCGGTCACAGACACTGCACTAAAAACTTACTTGTCATTCCTTTGATTGCTAGCAGTTGCCCATAATTGCATGGAAGACAGCGACTTGTCTGCAAACACTAGTCACCATCACCACTGACTCTCCAAGCAGTAGTGAAACTTGGAAAGGTAATCACTGGTCGCTACGAAAAAGTGTGTATTCCACAACTGGTTGGCAAGTGGTTGCTGCCAATTACTAGTGTGAAATTGGTCACAAAGAGGGGCTGCACCAAAATCCTCCTTGTGATTGCATTAGTTGTTGGCAGGTTTCCATCACTGCTACCAGTTTGTATGCTAATAGCTGTGCTTTAACATTGCAACCGACACATTTCAGAAGGCACAGCTTTTACATTGAAGGCAAATGCTCTCTGTTTTCAGTTTGAGTTGTACTCTTCTTGGTTTCACCATTGCTTAGAGACTAGCTTGCAAGTGTTTGCAGACAAGTCTGTGTCTTCCATACAAACCACTAGTGCAGCTACTAGGTTGCAATTGCATGGTGGTTTTTGGTGCAGCACTGCACACTTCTTTGCAACCAGTTTCACAATAGCAACTGCCAGCAACCTCCAGCAACTATTCACCAATTAGTCGCAGAATACACATTTTTCCCTAGCAACCACTGCTTACTAGGGGGGATTACTGAGTGGCGTCTAGGCCTACATGACTGGGGCTTTAGCAACTGAATTCAAAATGACTAGCAGCAACCTCCAGGAACCACGCACACCTGGTTGGGGAATGCAGATTCTTCCCTCATGACCAGTGAGCCTACATGTTGGCCAGGAGCAAGCAGACTTTAGCAAATTGTCCATCAATCCATTTTCTTAATTTTTTTTCAACTTAGAGTTTGTGGGGGTGCTACAGTTGGTCTAATCCTAAATCCAGAGAATTATTTTATTAATGAGGTTCAGAGGTGATGGGATGGAAATTAAGAGAAGCTCTTCTGGTTACCACTTTGTATTTAGAAGAATGACTGAGGCATCTGCCTTCTTAATGGCTTTTATTACCATTATTGTTGTTTTATACTGTACAAAACACATACAAATATGCTGTAATATATGTGACTTACAAAAGGCTTCCTCTGTTCAAATGGCTCTCCGTGTTGTATAGTTTGAAAAGCTTCCTGCAGATACTTACAGAAACCAGTTTGCCATTCTCATCCCACGCAAGAAAGAAAAAGCACATTTAGAAAACACAGGAAATGTTATTTTTTTTCTCTCTTTTTAAGAAACTCTAATTACTGAGACACAAATATAATATCACCTGATATTTGGCAAAACTCTGAAAGGCAATTTGGGGTGGATTTTTTTTTTTTACTTTGCAGTTTACATATGTGGGAGATTTGAAAGCAATTAAAAACACACACAACCTCTGCAGTTATTAGAAACCCTAAGATGTAGATGTCTAGATGTAGTTACTATGGTGATAAGTGACTAAAATGAATAAACAATTTATATTTTTAATGTTAAATGTAATAATGTAATGATAAAAATACAAAAGCTTGTAAGATACACACAGAATAAGAGTCATAAAAGACAACTGCCTTCATGCACTGCCTACTTTACATATTAAAACTCATGCTTATGGTCCCCAAAGATGAAATCTGCTCTTCTCCGTCTGTATAAATGACAATTCATCAACTGACAACAATCCTGAGAGATTAAGACACCACGCTGGGTGAGCGGAGCCGAACCACTAGGAACATACGGTACAAAATCAATGGAACAGTTAAGCTTCCTATATATCAGACAACAGAAATCAAGACAGGCCCAGGAAACCCTGCTTATATTTTGGTCTTTTTGTTATCCATGTTGACTCAGCAAAGTATTGCGTGTATGAGAGTTTGCATGACAATGGGAGACTGAGGAGGATTATGTGAGAATTATGTGTGTGTGTTTGAGGAAGTTGTATGGAGAATTTGTTTTTGTGTTCTTGTGGTAGTGAAAGTGCACGGTAGGTGTGTGAATAAGGCTGCAGGTTTAGGATTTGTGTGTGTGTGTGTGTGTGTGTGTGTGTGTGTGTGTGTGTGTGTGTGTGTGTGTGTGTGTGTGTGTGTGTGTGTGTGTGTGTGTGTGGCAGCTGTTTGCCCCACCCAGAGTGGTCTTGGCAGTGTCTCTTTACAGTAACTGCTCCCACATGTTGGCACAACCAGGCCACTCTCCTCAGGATCTAGAGTTTCATGTGTATGTGTGCCTATGCGTGACTATGTGAGAGAAAGTAATAGAAAAACAAAGACCTTCCTTGCCTTTTCTTTTTCTACACTTGTGTGTGTTATTTGACCAGCCTCTATGTGTACATGCATGTGAGCGTGTATATGATAGCACGAAACATTAAATGTCATCCTGAGAACTTCAAGGTTAAGCAAGGTAAGGTTATGTTTATGTTAGGCGTCAGGCACTCAGGTCTAGAGACCAGGTTGCTGGAGTTTGCTGGAAGTCACTGCGGAATTAATTGCTAAAGACCCATTCATGTAGGCCTAGAGACCGGTTGGTGACCCCGTGGCCTCTGCTGGTTGCTAGTGTGCATTCCAGCACCGGTTTTCCAGTGGTTCCTGGAATTTAGCTGGCAGTTGCTAGGTTGAAATTTGTCGCAAAGAGGGATACTGTGTTGCAACAAAATCTTCCTTGCAATTGCTTTGGTCCCTAGCAGGTTACCACAGTCACCCATAGTTTGCATGGAAGGCAGCTTAGCTGCAAACACTCGCCAGCTACTCGCTAAGCAGTAATGAAAGTCAGAAGAGTGCAACGCAAAACCAGAAATGGAGAACGTTCACTTTCAAAGTAAAAGTTGCACCTTTTGAACTGTGTTTGTTATAGCAGTAAGACACACCTGTTTCCAAGTTTCACTACAGCTCACAGCATAAAATGGCAAGCATTTGCAGGCAAGTCATCATCTTGGCAGTTTGCTTGCGACCAATGCAAACACAAGGACATTTTTGTTGCAGTACACCTTGTGCCATCCAGCAGCCTCCAGCAACCACTCGCCAACGGATTGGGATTAGGATCGGGATCAGGATCGGGATCAGGTTAAAAGTCTCCTCCTCCTCCTCCTGGAGGAAATTGTTGCATCAAAACAATAAATTATATGTGTGAAGCTTGGTACAAGTCTGCTGTGTGAACTACTCTGAGTCCTATCTGTCCATTTTCATTTGTCTATCTATACTTGCATGTGTGTATGCCTAAGTGTGTGTTTGGGAGCATGCATATAGTAGCACAGCCTCCTGTGTGTTATTCATGTCACGTTTCCATTGGCTCAAAGAAAGCATTTCATCTGTAAATGTCCCTTTATCTTCTCCTGAGGTGTGTTTTCAAGTGCCTGTGTGTGTTTTTGCATAATGTGTCTTTGGTTCTGTAAGTTTTCGTGTCCCTTCAAGTAAGCATACATGTGTGACACCTACACACACAATACAGGCCTCAGTCATGGGCTTTGTCTTTCAGTGTGTGTGTGTGCGCATGTGCCAGTGTTTGCGTGCTGATGCCTGTTCACCCTTTCATCTCATCAAGTGTTCATCAGTCAGTCCTTCATCAATCACACCATACGGCAGATCACTCATCGACCCGTGGCCTGCTTTAAAATGATAAGATCTCTCTATCCACATACTCTGTCTGTGCATGCACACACACAGCCACACACACACAGCCACACACTCGCATGACGTCGACTGTGATCATAGAGAGTTTTGAAGGTATTCTTGCTAACGCAGTGGGAGGCCTGCCATTCAGTACCTACACATTATTACCCTTCCTAATAAACACACACCCTACAGCTCAATGTTAGTCACCAGTGCACACATACACAAATGTTCACACACACACGCAGTTTCCATGGTGACGGATAGGCAGCCATGCAGAATGAGTGCATATTCCCTTGGGACATCTCCTTTGTCCATCTTTCCATCGCTCTCCTTTAGTGATGACAAGATGTCTCCTCTGTGTCTCTCTTTTTTTCCCCCTTCGGTCTCTGTTCATTATGCATAATGCATGTGTTTCGATTCATAAGCTACACTTCATATGGCCCAAATAGTGAGCAACAGCAGAGGCAGTCTTTGTTCCCAAACTCTTTCCTCCAGATTTGCCCATTGTATTGCTCAAAACTCTTATTCACCAAATGCAACTGAGACATTACAGTAGCTTGTCCTGTAACCTCGACAGTGTTGCAATAAGTGCCGCTTGAAGCGGTTTGAGTGGCAGCTCCTCATTATGAGTAACTCTAGTATGGATGCAGGGAGGGAAGGAGAGGGGGAGAGAACGGATTGGTTGTTCTCTCAGTGGTTGGGAAAAGAGGCACTGGTCGTGCTAAAGGTGAAGATTATCCCTTAATTTCCTGTGCGTCACAGCGATCAGCATGTTGACACTGGGATGGACAGCAAAGTAACTTTCCAAACAACATCAATAATTTGGACAATAACCACAAAATCTCAGTGTCTCCTTTTTGAAGGATTTGGTATAAAATATTGAAAATGGATATTCAGAAGATGAGCATGCACAGTTGTTTGAGAAGGCATGGTGCAGCGTGGTGCAAATCAC
This sequence comes from Archocentrus centrarchus, assembly GCF_007364275.1. Classification (NCBI taxonomy): domain Eukaryota; kingdom Metazoa; phylum Chordata; class Actinopteri; order Cichliformes; family Cichlidae; genus Archocentrus; species Archocentrus centrarchus. The sequence continues at coordinate 7,001,042 of NC_044364.1, forward strand.
CCACCAGATGTCAAGTTGGAGCCTGCTTTCATGTGACCACAATAAGAACTGAACTCACCAAGCAGCTAAGAGCAGCGGGTCTGAGAGGCAAAGGGTTATGGCAGACACCCTTGGGGGGCTGGAAAGCAAGGGAACCGAAAACTTGGCCAGAAGGCCAAGAGGCACGGGAGGCAGACGAGGCCACTCGGGAGGGGGGCTCAGAAGTATGGAGAGCTGGCTGCAATGGTGATGGGGATGCTGGGACGGAGACTGGCACTGGAGACAAAATCCCTCGGCAGGATGGCCAGGAGCCTGGCATCGAAGGTGGGTCCTCAGAGCTGGGAGAACTGAGAACTCCAGCACTGACTTTTGAGCAAGTAAGACAGCAGCTGGTTCTGGCTTAGGGACTGAAGAGGACCCGGCCTGGTGTCAATCAATCTTTGAACAGGCTTGGGCCTGGCGACTGTGGGAGATATTGACAACAGCCTTCCCAGGAATAGGAAAGCGATCAGCCAACCCACGAACAGAAGACATGTAAATTGTGTTCAGCAGCAAGACCTACATGGTGGCGGGAAGCAGTGCGGCTGAGATACCAGCAGAAGGACCCAAATACACAGGTAAGATTAATGAGGGCAAAGCAGACAATCACAATGGCGGCAGACAAAGACAGGAAGTGAAAGATGCACAAGTCAAACTGATTACCAAAATAAAACTATAAATGAAACACGAAAAGCATGCATAGACAAAAAGAGGCGGCACAGACAGAGAAACACAGGAGACATCGGGGAAAAGGTAAATACAAAGAAACACAGGGAAGGATACTGACTAAAAACAGGAATGAAAAGCCAAAGATTTACTATATAAAAACCAAATGCCATTACAGTAACATCATGAAGGGAGGACATTTAACAACAAATACCATCAAATGTAGCACATACCACAGTGTGCTGAGGCTCCATGCAGACATATAATAGGAATGGCTTCTCTTCCATTGTGTCTGCAGCTATTCCCCAAGACAGCGGTTGCCCTGTAACAGTATTTAGATGATCAAGGAACTTTCTTGGTTTTTTTTAATGGAAAAAAGGCTCTCTGTTTATAATATTAAAACATCTAAGCTCTGTATTCCTGAGGAGTAGCCACAACAAAACAGCCAGCTGCCACCATAGTCCTGGTGCACACACGAGACTGAGCCGTTCTGCCCGATGAGTGCAATACGTTAAAAGCATCATCGTGCCCCGGTGGTTTTAGCACTGTCATCTGGTATATATTTAACATCCACTAGGTGTTAATTTACAACAGTTTCTCATGGGTTTTGATATTCAAAGGGTCTGCATGTTGTTTTTCTTGGACTCTTCACTGTCAGCAGGGACATTTTGTTTAAACAGTGCAACAAACTTACTCATCAGAGCAAAACGCAGTTATTTGAATGCTCAGGCAAAACATATGTGCCGTGTGTGCAAACAAAAAAAAAACAAAAAAAAAACATTATGGGGATAAATGAGCGTCTGCCTGTATTATTTTTTTAGACATTCGAAGACACAGAGGCACTACGTAATTCTGAGATGTTTAATTTAAATCTTAAACATTAAAACATGTTGCATTTTTTTCACACCTGAGCTCAAAATGGCATCATTGCACGTCCTGTTAACAAGACAAAAATTGATGTGATACAAAAAGAAATGCTGTTAATCCTTTGATGTTGAGGTCATAATAGGTGATAATCCTAACCCTTTATTTTGGGAAAAAAAAAAAAGCTAAAAGGGCTTGGGTTGTTGCCAGTGACGATTTTGTTTGACCATTCATCATTCTAATCCACAAAATTAAATATAAGTTTTAATAGAAAATTTAGGAAAATTATGACATATCTTACTGATGACCCCTGAAAGATTAAAATGTTCTATAACTCAAGGCTTCTTATTTGTACAGTTGATATTTTTTGGTGAAGGATTAACATAAACACGTATATTTTAATACAAACAATGAGTCACAGCTAATCAAGTAGTTTTTAAACCTAAGGCCTCGATCACAGAATAGCTCGGAAAAAGTTTTATTTCCCAACCAGTTGGTGAGTGGTTGCTGGAAGTTGCTGGCTGGTGAAATCAGTTGCAAAGAGGGTGCTTGTGATTGCTGTGGTCACCCATAGTTTGCATTAAAGTTGCCAACTTGTCTGCAAACACTTGTCAACTACTATCTGAGTTGTAAAATCTAAAAAGCGCTTTACAAACCAGAAATGGAGAATGTTTACCCAGAAGGAGTTTTTGGCGCAGCACCATATACTTCTTTGCAATCAGTTTCACTTGGTGACTGCCAGCAACCATTTGCCAACTGGTTTTTGAATACAAGTTTTTTTCCCTCGTGATCAATGGTTGCTAGATGGTTACTCACCAGTCACAAGGTGTGAGTGTGAGTAGGGCCTAACAAAGCCACGACTGAAAAGTAAGAGATCAGCAAAAAGTGTGAAACCAAAGCTCTCACACAGGACACAATTTGTTTCTATATCACAGTCTTGTAAAACACCCCTATCTATTAACAGCTAAAATTGATGGGATATCTATTTTTTTTTGTATTGGACAATTTATTGGCATTTATCCTAAGTGCAACATAAATATGTGTACAAAATTTCATGGCCATCTTTTAAATTGGTTGATGAAAAATTTCACATAAAGCCAACCTCATGACAAATGGCTTTACCAAACTGTACAGCAAACTGTATGTTGTTGCTGAAATCAGCTCTACGCAGCTCCACTCAAAAATGTTTCTCCCCAAAACCACACGATCCCACTCACATGATATCATTTCCCACAATGACAGCTGTGTATGTTCTCCATATTTTTTTTTTTTTATCTTAATAGCACATGAGTCAAGAATGGATTTATTGAAGGTCAGCAGTGTTCATTCAATATCTCTTCTGAAAATGTCATGAGTTATTCAATTGTATCCATCCATGTGGGGACCACAACCAAAACCACAAAGATGTCAGCTCTGATATCTGAAATCAAACAGACAAATTATTCATTTAACATTTCTGCTTTCAGATGACTTCCTGACAACATTTATAACTTCATCCTTTACGGTACGTTGCATAAAACTTTAATTTTTTTTGCTCATTTTGGAAATGCAGAAATTTCCCATATCTACAGTATCTCTGCCAATAACTGGTAAGCTTCTGTAATCATTGCTCAACCGCCCAATCACCCAACAAAATGCAACAACACCGAATGTTGTAACGCTGGTTCAAAATTGTCATGTTGAGATTGGAATAGGAATGAGGACACTGAGAGCTGAGGTGCAGAGAGAAGGAAAACTTGAGCAACACTGGCCGTAACACAGCAGATTGGTTCACTGGACTGAGCTGGAGATTTGAGGATACCAATGGGACATGGAGAAAAAAGGGGTGGGGGGGGGGGGTGACAGAGATATCTGCTGCTGTGCAGACAAAGCCCTTTTTCTGTCACTCAGTTTGCTGTCATTAGTTGTGCACAAACTACTTGAGATCATTAGCTGTACACAAAATATCAGCGAGGGCTAATTGAGACTATGTGGTCATGAGTGCGAGGGTTTTAACAGGCTCGCCCTCCCCTGCAGGGAAATGCTGAAAATGTGATTACACATGAGAGATGTTGGAAATTATCAGGGGAAATGTTAAGAAAACATCATCTGGTTTTACCCTGGGCTGATCTACTACCCAGTGACTGTTCACCCACACCACAGGATCCCTAATAAATAAGACTACAACTCTGCACTTCACTTTTATTGTGCATGTGTGTATCTGATGTGTGTGTGTGTGTGTGTGTGTGTGTGTGTGTGTGTGTGTGTGTGTGTGTGTGTGTGTGTGTGTGTGTGTGACCTCCCCTGTCCCTTGGCACGTGGAACATTTTGCACTGCTGTTTTTACAAGCTGAGCGTTAAGCTGTCCATCAAATGCCAGGAAAATACCCTGGATCCTTTTCCCCCTATTACACACACAGACACACACATAGACACAGAAACGCGCACACACAGACATTGATTCCCCAGAAACCACAGTCGCAGTAGCGGTAGCTGCTCCTCTGCCAAGCTCTTAAACACACTGAAACCAACCTCTCCACTCTTTACGGCCTCTTTTATACATGAGCCTTCTCTCCTTACATCTCTCCCTCGCTCATCCATCCTCCCTGCCACCCATCATTTATCTCTCTTTATATTGCTCCCTAAATATCCTTTCTGCTTAGATACAGGCCACGTTATAAAGCAAGCAACTGCTGACTAGATGGGCTGTGATACAGCCAGCCTCATCTGGCCTTACCACCTTAGATTGCCTTGTTGTGAGATATGCTTGTAAATGTAAAATACAGCTTGACATGGCGCATGGCTCTCTATTACAGCTGCTTTTTACAGTCAGAAGAAAGGGTGCAAAGGTTGCCTGAGCATTTCACTGTGTGTGTGTTTCTGCTTTATTACAGGTAAGCCAATATATCATGATGAAATTAAGCATGAAGGTTACACCTGAATCACAGCCACAAAATATCCGTGTCGCTGTAAATTTACCCTCACATGAGGGTTATATTGCGTCCTCGATTAGCTACTACAAATCCATTTTGGTCATGCTGTTGTAAATAAGTAAGATCTTTCTAGGTGCAGAGTGTCTGTGTGCTATGAAGATATACAGTAAATGTTAGGGGTTTTAGCTCTTTTAGATTATCCACTGGACTGTCCATTTTGCCTTTAATTGATAATGTCGTTAGCCAAGCAGCAAGCAGGAAATGTTGGGACACAGGCAACAAAGAACTCTTGTCTTACACCATTTTAAGCTTTTAGCATGGACCGTGCAGGACTGTGCGGTCGCTTCTGCAGACTTGTGGACACTGGCCATGTGTAACAGAAATGTGTACATGCCATAGCTTGTATTTAAAGGAAGGGCCTAGCCACGATGTCATCACCCACTGGTTACTTAAGACAACATGTTTTCAACAGGAAAAAAAAAAAAGCCTGAGCAAGAAGTTGTGATGGCCTTAATTGTTTATCAAAATAAATTAATCTCCAGCAGATTTCACTGCCCTATTCTAGTATTTAAAGTTACTTATCTTTACTTCCTGCTGTACCCACCACACAATATGTATAATGTACATATGATGTAAATTAGACCAAGAAATTCACTCAAATTCATTCAAACAAATCCGTCTGATATGAACCACAAACTAAACTCCATGCCTCTGACATACTTTGATGACCTCAACTTCAGAAATTCAAATTTCTTACAATATTTAACAAAATGAAGAAAACAAACAGCAATGCAATAAATGGCCATCTGTGCTTTCTGTGACTTCCAGCAAATCATCACAGGCCAACTACACTTAGGTCCATGATTTGTTGGACAAAGTTCACCAACACATTAGACTTTAAATCAAACAGTAAATATGTGATTGAAGTGCAGCCTCTCAGGTGTAATTCAAGGGGTTTTTACAAAAATTGTGCATTAACGTTTAGGAATTTCAGAGATTTTTATACACAGTCCCCCAGAGCCTCAAAATGAATTGGTTAGAGAAACAGTTCATGATCTAAAGCATAGCACGTCATCTGTCAAACATGGTGGAGGCAGTGTTATGACATGGGCATATATGACTGCCAGTGGAAACGGGTCTCTAGTGTTTTTTGATGATGTGACTCCAGACAGATGCAACAGGGTGATTACAGGGCTATACTCTCTGCTCAGATTCAGCCAGATGCTCTAAAACTGATTGAACTGCTTCACAGTGCAAGTGGACAATGACCCAACACATACCTGCAAAAGCAACCCGAGAGTTTCCCAAGGCAAAGAAATTAGATATTCTTCAGTGGCCAAGCAGAATTCAACCCAGTAGAGCATGCTCTTCAGACACTGAAAACAAAACTGAAAGCAAAGAGACCCACAAACAAGCAAAAACTGAAGGCAGCTGCAGTAAAGGCCAGGCGGAGCACCTCGAGGGAGGAAACAGCATTTGGTGATGTGCATGGCTTCAACAGATTTCCATCAAAGTATTAAAGACAATCCTCATATTTAATATTATGTTAGTCTGTCCAATTAATTTTGAGGCTCTGGAAATGAGGGACCGTGTATTAAAATGACTGTAGTTCCTTAACAATTAGTGCACATTTTTTTTTTGTAAAACCCCTTGAATTAAAGTTGAAAGTCTGCACTTCAATCACATGTTAATTGTCTGATTTAAAATCCACTGTGGTGGTGTACAGTGGCAAAACTGCACAAATTACATCTTTGTCCAAGAAATTATGAACCAAACTGTATTTAACAGTTTCTCTTTGCTGAGTACTAGTTGGAATTTCAATAAAAAGAAACACTACTCAGTTCAGGCATTTTTAAAATACCATATTTGTCTGTGTTTCAATCAAAAAAAAAAAAAAACAGCATGCTTTCCTCTTAGGCTATAATGACATTCTTCACATGAGTTCAGCAAGGAAATCTTTATTTTATAGATACTCTATGTTGATACACACAGTATACTGGCCATCAGCACTTTCAAAAAAAATCTGTATTGGCCTTACCCTTCAAAAACTCAGTTAAACCCCTGGTTTAGCTATACATCTGTGTGCATGAGAGAGCGTGTACCTGGGGAGAAAACACTGCAGAGAACCTTTGACAAATAAAAGGTGGGAGACAAAGGGGAAAGCTAAAAGGAGAGAAAGCATCACAGGGGCCATGATGGAGGGAAAAACATCAATACCGTGTGCATTTAGAGGAAGTGAGTGAGAAAGAGCAAGAAAGACAGAGCCATGGGAGAGAAGCAGGGAGCTCCGCTGAGAGAGAGAGAAGGAGGCTTGAAAACCAAGAGAGGAAGTCTAAATGAGATTATCTGAAAGAAGTCGAAGACAATGAGAGAAGCATTCAGAGAAATAGACAAAGGGAGGAGTGGAAGGCTTTCTATGACTTGAGCTGCAGGACAAATCAAGCCTTGTCCATGAAGTGCATTCTGCTCAAGCAGATCTTCAGCTTTGCTTTTAGCACCGACATAAAGACTTCTAGTCTCCATTAATGTGCAAACAGTAATTGACATCTTACCTGCATACGTGCATGAAGTATCCACGGTGATGGGATGAAAGACCATATAATGAAACAGACTTGGAGAAAAGGGAGAAACAAGGAAAAAACATAGCCCTGGAACTGCACGAAAAATAGACATTAAAAGACAAGACTTATTTTATTCTGTATTTATGTCATTATCAACAAATTGCTGATGTGTGAGTCCATCTTTCAGTATTTTCTTTTCCCTGCCATTGTGCCTTTTCTAGTTTTTGGACAGAAATGGAGCTCTTTGCATATTTGCAGACCAAATAGCAGCATTATGCATTTGTGGGATTTGTTTCCCATGAGAACAATATAAAATGCAAATGATCCTATTATGTAAAAGAAACTGTTAAAAAATAAAATTATATGTTCATGACTTCTACATGGACACTCTGAAACAAACTAATCATATTCCAGCTAGAGATCAAGTTTCTGGTCCAAACATATGTACCAAATAGATTTTTATTCTATTCTCTGTTATTATTACATCCCACAAGGCCTAAAATGAGCTCGATAATGAGGCCTAAATAAGATGCTGTGTCTCAACCACGTGAGCCGGAAGTCTTTTAGGTTTGTTAAAATTGTTACGGCTCCTTTATTTTATTCTTACTCCTATCCTCACAAAAAATACGTGTAAATACCAAAAAGACGACACACAGGAAGAAACTCAAAGACTTTCGAGGCTATGTACATCAAATAATCTGATTTGTTCATCAAACTTCCTGATAGACGTGAACTGAACAGATTTACATTAAAATGACTCATTCATTTTTGTTCCAAGGTTGCCATCCACTATGTTACACACTTAACAAACTAAATTTGTGTTTTTCAAGGGTTGTCATAGGTGTGTGTGTGTGTGTTTTTGTACGCGTGTGTGTAAAGGGTTGTGGAGGGGTCACGTCAACAGACAGTCAGCAATATAATTGCACCTCATTAGTCGTACAGATTGGCGCCTTTCACTCCCCTTCCATTTTCCTCAGTTTGGATGACCCCATAGGATGGCTGCCACTCAGAAGAAAGCCATTAACCAATCACAGCGTGGCATTTGTCACTAAGGGAAAAATAATGATAATTGTAATCCTTAGGATCTCCCAGATAACTAATTTATTTCATTTAAAAGCCAAATTACAGTGCTCAAATGCAGCGGAGGCCACAGTGGCACTCAAAGCAGAGCGTCGGAGAGGGATGAGCGACGTGTCGTGTCTTCATTAACTGTGCGAGAGGGAACCAAAGACTCTGCACGCAATTAATGCAACATCACAGTGCTAACGCTTATCGCTCGCCCCCACAGAAATACACACCCACACATACACACATTTATTCTGAGTGACATAGACACAACAACGCACTGCTCATTACTCCTGTGCAGGTCTGGTCTCCATGGTCTAGGTGATGTGATGGGGGCTCTGGGAGCAGCTACCCAGTTGTCTGACACGCACACACAGACATGCACATTCACTCACACACTCACAGACACATAGCCTGCTATAAGGGATCAGGATGAGGGAAACCTCTGATTTGCTGCCTTTTATCTCAGGCACAGAAACAGACACACACACACACTGTCTGTCTCTCCCACTCTCTTTCACACATACACACACACACACACACACTCACGCGCAGTGGAGTCATATCTTGATTAGGCGGCTTAGGTGGTCCCAGGGAAATACACTCATCTCTGTCTCTCTGCCTCCCCCTCTCTGGCATGTTGTTATCTCCAGGGTCCAAATGTTTGGAGATATCTTCACACACACCTGATGGCAAACAACCTCAGTCGTCTCCCCAACCTGTCCTTCTTCTAACAGGCTCCTGCAGCCTTGACCGGACCCACAGCCTGTTTACAAAGGGTCGTCCCTGACACCTATTTAGCCCAGTTTGTCAAAAGGAACAAACGGAAAGGTAAATGCAAAGGTGGTGAGGTTTACACTTGCAAAATCCTTCTCTGGAAAATTTGATTCCTGAGAAACTGGGGAATTTAATTTGCATTTTATTAAAATGACATTGTGTTTGCATCCAACACACTGCTGTGTCAGTTTAAAGATTATATTTTAATTCAAACGTTCTGTTTCTGTAAAAAAAAAAAAAAAAATTTAAAATGGACGTTAATCTTTAATTGTTGAGGGTTTGTTGAGACAAGGGATTGTTCAGCTTATACATGTTCCATGACTGTGTAATAAGTTAACTTATTCATCAAAAACATGGTTTGTACTTTATGAAATGCCTCTTTATAGGCTATTAAGCAGCAGTTATTTTTACTGCTACCACATAAATATCTCAAAGGCTTTCTGGTAAGTTATCACCAAAGTAAAGAGAATCTTTAAACTGTCACAGCTATGCAATCATCTCTTTTCTTTCTCTATCACTACAACTGCTTTAAACTCCTTTGAACTTATCAAAAACAACAAGAGAAATTGTGTGCTCACAGTGTGCCCAGATGAATACGTCTGTTATAGTCTTAGAGAGATAAACTCAGAAACTAGAAGAGGAGTTCCTTGTCAGTTATACAGATAGTAAACCAAGTTATAAATCAACTTATCTACACACTATGCAAAACACAGAGAACAGGTTCATTGGACAACTAAAGTGTGTTTCAGATAACACGCTGATGGAGGGAGAAGTGGAGAAGTCTCTGCATGATTGAAGGTATGTCAACTCTCATTGCACCTTCACTTTTAAATGAGATGATCAGTCATTAGAAACCAAGGCCTGCCTTATAAGTCATCCTCCAGTATCACTGTCGCACACTTCTCCTGTCAGCACATTCTCACTCTCAACTCATATTGACAGTCAGGAACCCCTTCTTGGCATATTTTAATGTAACAGTTATCCCCCTCAGCACCTGGGTACTCATTTAGCATCAGCTTATGATGTGAAGAAGAACAACCTATGAAGGTCCGCATTAAAGAGGAAGATAGTTAGGCGGATGTGGTCAGATTTAGGCAACAAAACTAACCAGTTAGCGCTAGGAAAATAAACAGGGGTTTGTTTGTTATTTTTTTGGCTAACATCCAACCTTTTCACAAGTTAAAACGCACTCTTCTTCCATTGGACAATAGACTGGGGTGAACAGGCTTAAACTGGGAGACATGGAAGACATGTAAATCCTCATTTTGTGGGGCAGTTTGAGAAATGCTGAGACAGGGTTAACCAAAGACTTGATTTCAAAGGGACTAATATAGTTGGGAGGGTTTCTTGGATTCAGAATACAGACTCAGAGTAAGGAGCATATTTGATGGATAACCAGACTTTCTGACCTGGACTGTAGTTTGGTACAGGGATCCAATGGCGATCATCCAGCTGTTTGTTCTGCTCCTTGGTCCTAAGAACAGAGGTGGCAAAAGTACAGACATTCTGTACTTAAGTAGAAGTACAGATACTTGTGTTAAAGTGTGAGAGTTAAAAGTTGCATTTGAAATTACGTGCCACAACATGTGACTCCCTTTATTTTTGCTCCTCTTCTGTAGTGCTAGCTAGAAACTGAAGTACCGTGACCACAGTTTACAGACCATAAACTTTATTGCGGATCATTTTAGGCCATTTTAACCCCTGAGTACAGCGATGTGAGACCATGGGGGCTGGGAGTGGGAAGTGGCTTGAACAGTCCAGCAGGAAGCAAGCTAGAAGACTTGTTGTGAGCACAAACAGAGCAGGCAGAAACATATTCTTGGCCATCTTTAATGAGGGATGGCTACACGAACAAATGCTGCAGGAAGGTTATTGCTCTTTTTTTTCCTCCAGGTGACCTGAATTTGGCAGTGTGAGCCCAGTGTTTTACCTGGGAGTGTACCTTGGACAGGGTGAAGAGGTGGTTCATTTCTAGGATCTGGTTCATCCCGCTGAGCTTCTCGGACCAGTGACTCGATCTCCCAAGTCAGTGAACGGTCTTTGGCGGGACAGTCAGAGGTGAAGAACTGATGGGAAAGGGTGTCAGGTTTGACACGGGGGGAACCTGGTTGGTAAGTGATGCTTAAATTGAACCTGGTAAAGAATGAAGCCCACCTGGCTTGTCGAGCATTCAAAAGCTTGGTGGTCTGGAGATAAGCCAGGTTCTTCTGATCCATCCAGAAAACAAAAGGATGCTCTTTTCCCTCCAGCCAGTGCCTCCACTCTTTAATAGCAAGCAGTTCATGGTCACTGACATCATACAGGGAAGAGATGGAGAAAAAAAAAAAAAGCACATTGAATCATTTTACTTTCCTGGTGCTGGGAGCGAACTGCTCTAACTCCAGAGTCCACCTCTACCACAAACTGTTTTGAGGTGTTTGGTTGTATGAGGACTGAAGTAAAGGTGAAATGTTCCCTGAGTGTGTCAAAGGAGTTCCACTGGAAATGGACTTTGGGAGGAGTTACATTGGTCAGAGGTAGTGCTATTTCACTGAAATCTCAGATTAAACAGCAATAGCTGTTAGGGAAGCTTAGGAAGTGTTGAAGCTAGAAGGGATTGGCCTGTCCACCACTGCCTGAGCCTTTGTGGGATCTGCTTTAACCTATCTTTCTTCACTAACGAAGCCAAGGAAAGATACTGTTTCAACCTGGAATTTGCATTTCTCACCTTTGACATATAGCTTGTTTCCCAGGAGACACTGAAGCACTTGCCGGATCTGGGATTCCTGTTCTGAAGGAGACTTAAAGAGCAGGATGTTGTCAAGATAGACAAAGAGGTTTGAGAAATCAGAGGACATCATTGACAAGTGCCTAAAAAAAACGCTGGTGCATTAGTGAGTCTGAATGGCCTTACCAGATACTCAAAGTGTCCCAGATGAGTGTTGAATGCATTTTTTCATTCATCTCCCTCCTCTATCCAAGCGGTAAGCATTATGATGATCCAGTTTACAGTTGGTCCCTGTTAGAGCTCGAAAGCTGAGAACAACAGTAGCAATGAATATTTATTTTTTGGTGATTTTATTTAGACCATGGAAGTCAATACATGGACAGACAAAGACTTGTCTCTCTTTTCCACAAAGAAAAAACCTGCACTAAGGGGAGAAGCTGTACAGATTATTCCAGTAGTGTGGGAGTCAGTTATGTACTTTTCCATGGCCTCCCGTTCAGGTTTTGTTAAACTATATAGACAACTAGTTGGCAAAGGGGTCCCAGGGTAAATCTATGGAGCACATAATATGGTCGGAGCGGTGGGAGAGAGAGCAAGATCTTTTCTGAATACCTCAACTAGGTCATGATAGATTTCTTAGACTGATGACAGATGTGGGGGTTCTGATTGAAGTGATTGAGAGTCTGAGTCTATAGGAGGTGAAGCCAATTTCATGCAATTTTGGTGGCACCAGATACCCCAACTAGAGATACTATTTTGACTCCAATCAATACAGGGATTGTGTAAACTGAGCCAGGGATGACCAAGGACCAAAGGAGTGTGGGGTGCTTCAAAAACAAACAGACTGATTTGTTCTGCATGGTTGCCAGAGAGTGTGAGAGAAACGAGCTGAGTCCTTTGAGTGACGTCTGGGAGCCATGTACCATTTAATGCAGCAACCTGGAGTGAATCAGGGAGACTTAACAGGGATAATCCTAGTTCTTTGGCCAGCGAGAGATCTATAAAACTTTGTTCTGCACCAGACTCTACCAGCGCCTGGAGAGAGTGTGTGTTTATGGAGAGCTTAGCAGAAACCATTAGTCTGAGCAGGAAAGAAACATTATTTTTAACAGTATCCCCACGTTACTGCCGGTCTCTGTCTTTTGGCTGGAGTGGGCATGAAACAATAATGTGTCCTTTCTTCCCACAATATAAGCACTCACCGGCAGCCAATCTTTTCCTTCTTTCAGAAGGTGAGAGGTAGGCTCTGCTGAGCTGCATCGCCCTGCACATCACTATCCTCACACTCACTTCCTCTCCTGTCAGGGCAACGCCTCCGGAACAGGAAACAGTATGAACCCTGGGAACTGCAGTTTCTCATTCTCCTGTGTTACTGCATCCTACTTCATCCATCCTAATGCACACGGAAATTAAAGAGTCAGGTGAGGCAGGGAGATCCTTTGCAGCCAGGTCACTTTTTAATTCATCACACAGGCCATGTAGAAAAGCTCCCTGGAGGGCCTTCTTCTCCCGTCTTCAGCCAATATCCAAAAATCCACAGAAAAGTCTGCCACACTCCTCTTACCTTGCTGGAGATTAGAGAGTTCGTGGGAGGCAGCATCAGGGTTAGACCCTTTAACAAAAACACTCTTGAACTTGGAAATGAAGACCGCATAAGAGAGACTGGGTTTAGTTTTCAGAACAACCTGCACCCACCATAAAGCATGCCCCCACAGTAGCTCAACCAAAAAAAGGCAATCTTTGAACTACCTGAAGCATAAGTTCTGCTTTGCTGCTTGAAAATTAGGAAGCATTGCATTAGAAATCCCCCCACTCTTTTCCAACTCACCCAAGAAAACTTCAGGTGTGGGGAAAGGTCTTTCCAAAGGCTTTTGGGGTGTTCTGGTGGTCGCAGTTCATCTGTTGTTGGCTGAACTGGTGTTCGTTGGCTCTTATCATACCTTTTAGTTGTGAGAGTTGCTGGATGTCTTGCCCTGTCTCCCTCCCCTCTGCCCCAACCGGTCGCAGCAGATGACTGCCCCTCCATGAGCCTGGTTCTGCTGGTTCTGTTAAAAGGGAGTTTTTCCGTCCCACTGTTGCCATGTGCTTGCTCATAGGGGGTCATTTTGACTGTTGAGTTTTCTCTGATTATTGTATGCTCTTTACCTTACAATATAAAGTGCCTTGAGGTGACTGCTTGTTGCGATTTGGTGCTTTATAAATGAAATTGAATTGATTTGAATTGAACTGAATTGAATTGATGGTGCCCTGTTCTCCAGAGATATGTCAGAACATGTGCTAAATTGAGCTTCCTGGAGAGAGAGAGAGAGTCCAAGGGCAGCATACAGAGTCCAAGTCCACTGAGTCCATTTATTGGTAGGATCGTTCTGTCAGGGCCACTCAGACAGCTTAGAGTCAAATACGTGACTCTGATGAAAAGTTTAACAAGTTTATAAGCAAACAGAAATAGATAGCAACAATTCAAGCGAGGGTTTCTAGTAGTGAAGCCCAGCTCCCCAAACCAGCAGGTACTGTCCACACCTTGGTTATCGTTAGTAAGACATGGTAAGTTACTCAAGGCAGGAAAACAGGGCGACACAACAAGCAAGAGAGCCAAACCAGATTGCAAACAGGTGAGCTAATTACCTCCAGGTGCGTGAGCTGAAGGACGGCACCCATCCCACCCCTTAAAGACAAGGGCGAGGTAAACTCACTCACTCCAAACACATCCACACAGAAAGAGGAAAGAGAAAGAGAGAGCAATGAGAGAGAGAGAGAGAGAGAAATAGAAGGTGGTGAGTGAGAATGGATTGATTCTGTCTACATGCTCAAAATGTGAGACCACAGTTCTCTATAATAGCCTTTGCTGGTCTTATTTGCACCAGTGAAATTAAAGAAATGTTACAATATAATGATCACGTGATTTCAATTACATAGTCATATACTGTATTATACTCAGCCTTTTCATATTTGCTCAAAACCCCAGAAAAACTCCAGTCAGATCTTGCGTATTTCACTCTGAATACATCTACATGAACATTACCAAATAAACAACGATGCAGCAATTTACAGTTTAAATAAACTTCTGCATGTATTAGTTATACCAACAAATCTGTGTTGGTGTGTTTGTTTAAACTTGGTTTACACTGGATCTTATTGCTGAAAACAGGTTTTCAGGCCTATATTTATTGTGATTGTGGTTAATTTATTTATTTATCTAGCCATACTTTTGTGGCATCTTTGAACATTAGTCAGTGCTGTTTGGATGAGGTTCAGCTGTCAGGGCTGCCCTGGAGATATCTTTGTCTTCAGGTTTCTGTTAACAAAGTCCAAGATTCCTTTTTTTTTTTTTTTTTTTTTTTTACGTAAAGCTGTCACATCAGCATCATGTTTATGATGTGGAAATATTTCCTTTTTTTTTTTTTTTTTGGTCACAGGTAAGTCAAATAGAAATGCAGTCCAGATTGTTCTTTTAAGCATTAACTGTGCACATAATAGTTGTGCTGCTGCGCAACCGAAAGTAAACTCCAGTGTGTGCTGGAACTGTTTGATCACACTCTGTGGGTCTTCTTGCTGGTTGTTGCAACACATTCAGAATCAGTACCCCTTTTGCCAGTATTGTTAACAGGCAGCTCACTTTGTGCATTGTGGTCATGGTTTTGTAATGCTCTGTAGCGCAGTGTTAAGTGTTAGCAGACCTATTATGCTAATTTCCAGCTTCAAATTTTTATTCTTGGACTTTGAATGATTACCAATTCAACAATTAAATATCCTAAATGATTTAAAATAGGGCCCAGTAAAAAAAATACACTATATTCACTTGTCTGCCTTCCCACTCATATGAACTTGATTGACATCCCAATCTTAATCTATTTTTAATGATGTTGACCCATCCATTGCAGCTATAACAGCTTCAACTCTTCTGGGAAGGCTTTCCACAAGGTTTAAGAGTGTTTATGGGAATTTTTGACCATTCTTCCAGAAGCGCATTTATGAGGTCAGACACTGATGTTGGACAAGAAGGTCTGGCTCACAGTCTTCACTCTAATTCATCCCAAAGGTGTTCTATCAGGTTGAGGTCAGGACTCTGTGCGGGCTAGTCAGGTTCTTCCACACCAAACTCACTCATCCATGTCTTTGTGGACACTCGTGTTGGAACAGGAAGGGGCCATCCCTAAACTGTTCGCACAAAGTTGGGAGCAAGAAATTGTCCAACATATCTTGGTATGCTGAAGCATTAAGAGTTCCTTTCACTGAAACTAAAGGGCCGAGCCTAACTCCTGAAAAACTACCTCACCATAATCCACCAAACTTTACACTTAGCACAATGCAGTCAGACAGGTGCCATTCTACTGGCAACCACAAAACTCAGACTAATTTATTGGATTACCAGATGGAAAAACCTGATTTGTCACTCCAGAGAACAGTTTCCACTGCTCTAGAGTCCAGTGGCAGCGTGCTTTACACCACTGCATCCGATGCTTTGCATTGTGCTTGGTGATGTAAGGCTTGGATGCAGCTGCTCAGCCATGGAAACAAATTCCACGAAGCTCTCTACGCACTGTTCTTGAGCTAATCTGAAGGCCACATGAAGTTTGAAGTAGAGTCAATCGTTACAAACAACCTTTGCACACTATGCATCCACTGACCCCACTCTGTTATCTTACGTGGCCTACCACTTTGTGGTCAAGTTGCTGATATTCCCAAAGTGTCATTCCCACTTTGTTATAATGCCACTAACAGTTGACTGTGGAATATTTAGTAGCGAGGAAATTTCATGACTGGACTTGTTGCACAGGTGGCATCCTATCACTTTTTGTTCTCAATTCAGTTTAGTTTCAGTTCATTTCCAGAGTGTTTTTGTTCGTTTCAGTTGAGTTTTTATTGTTTGAAAGGCTTAAGTTTTAGTTTAGTTTTAGTTTTAGGGCTAGTTTTAATCTTTTTAATGAATACTGCACAGATGGCACATGTTGAAGGCAGTTGACTCACAGTCATTTATTTGTCCAAAGTCTCAGTAAACACTTTCATCAAAGCCACATCAGGCAGGTTATAACAAATTTTACCAAACTGACAAAGACTAAAACTAAGGATATTTCCTCTATTAGTTTTCCATGTTTACAAAATGATTTCAGTTTTTCTTTTTAAAAAGATTAGATTTTATTTTTATTTTAGATTTTAGTTGTTAGTTTAGTTTTAGTTAACTATAATAACCTTAGCTCACAGGGATTACTGACCTCAATATGTGAATCTCTGGCTATATTTAATATGAACATCCACAAGTAAAACAATGTGAAGGAAAAGCAGGTTTAACAGTGGCTTTTACTATGTCTCTGTTGCAGCCGTGGATCTCAAACCATGTTCTGATATCCCAGAAAACTATATATTTAATGATCAAATTAATTTCATAAATGTGCTACTCAGCTAGGACAATCTTTTATCTGGAGCAGCTATAATAATGACAGAGAAATAAATGTTAAATTGATATTTTTACCCTTAAGCACGTACATTATTTGCGTGCTGTTTTTTTTTTTTTTTCTTTCTGAAATGACACATCACAACATCTGCCATAAGTGGAAATTCCCCAGTTTATCACTGGTTTACTATCTTCTTTTTTCTTTTTTTTTTATCAAACCCCTGCAACACACCATTAAGCAAATGCAGAATACAATGACAGGGGAAAGACATATTTGGAGCACACAGTCATTATTCAGGCTGTATGGGAGTTGGCATATGCAGCTTATAATATCACAGGACACACTGATTAACCTTGAATATCCACCCATAATCCTCACTGTGCACAGTGACACATTCGACTTTGTGTGACAGTAAGTAAACCATGGTAGGAACATTTTTTTCAATGGATCGCCAAACATCGAGACTGATGAATGATTGACATAAGAAAACACAAACACAAGTACACACTTTTTATCTCTTTCACTCTCCCGCTCTCTTACACACACACACACACACACACACACACACACACACACACACACACACACACACACACACACACACACACACACACACACACACACACAGATCTGGTTGAGTGGGCTCTGTTCACAACGTAATGACTGTGCTATGCGCTTTTTTTTTTTTTTTTTTTCTTACTCCCGTAAAGTTGACTCACGCTCTGCTTCCAAGCGTGTGTATGTCGAAACGCTAACAGAGTTCACTCTTCTCATATTCACAATAGCTGATGATGTGGTGTGATCGGTGACTGGAGCCAAAACTGTTGCAGACACGTTTCAAAATGAGTTTGAGGAGGAGCTGTTCAATTTTTCATCTGACTGGCCGTTGAAAGCCTGAGCTGCTTGTGTAAATACGCGACTGCGCGCAACCGCACTTGCATGTGCATGTGCGGGGCGCAAACAGTCACATGCGCAGCCTTGAAGCCAAACGAGATAACTAATAAAAAATAAATAAATAGAAAGACAGCATAAAGATAATTCACGCTCCCTCATCCTCAATCTTTGCTTAGCTTAAGTCATTTTGCTCACATGCCCAAACAGCAGCGTGAAACACACACAAGCGACACACGCGCAGGGATAGGTATATCATGCATTCTGGGCCTACAGTGCCGAGGCGTTCAGTAATTGAAAACAGGGCTGAATAATCGGAGAGAATGACAGCCCTGAAAGATTATGTGAACTCAAACATTAACACAATTAAGTGTGTGAGCACTGGAGTATGTCGCAGCATTAGACACTGTCTTAATAGTCCCCCAGCACAAAGACAGAGGAATCCGCGCGCGCGCGTGTGTGTGTGTGTGTGTGTGTGAGTGTGAGTGAGTCAGAGAGAGACAGAGAAAGTGCTTGCGTGACAATCCACATCACCCTGGTGCAGTGAAGAAAAATCAGAACCAAAGCAGCGGGCTCTTTTTAAATGCTGGAAATCAAATAAATACGCTGTTGTTTTATTGTGCTATCAGTTTGATTACAAAAACAGAAATCCAGCGAGGCCTCTCCTAAATCCTGCGATAGGAGGAAGCACAGAGATAACAGTCTTATTTTTATTTATTTATTTATTTATTTTATAGCAGTGATCCGGTTGTTAAAGACAGACGCTTTATCAGACAGTGAGCAAATGATTCAATTGTCTCCTGGTGATTCCGCGCCTTAGCAACAGCCGCCGGGCCGGCGTGGCGGCGGCCCAGTTCTGATTTATCTAGCGGGCTGCACTCAGGTGCTGTTTTGTTAACAGGATTGCAGCCATTTATAACTGTGTTTCATTACTGTACTAAGAGCCGATAAGATGATCACTCACGCACACACACACAAACACACACACACACACGCATTCGCACACACGGAGGCGCTAATTCAATCCGCTGACAGGGAAACACGGCAAACAACATCCATTATGGCCTCAGAGCTAATTGGTTATGTGGGGGGGTGGGGTGGGGGGGTAGGCGGGAGAAAAGAGCTCACTTACCCAGGAGGAGGCTGGGTAAAGGAAGCCTGGATTTGGCACGGGGATTTCTACAATGAAGTGTGCCTCTGGAGAATATTTCCTCTATTTTTCACCACCTATTGTTTGCAATTATTCAACACATTGATCTCTCACACTCAGGACAGGACAAAGTCTTTTTTTGTTTTTTTTTGGAGTGTGAGATGCAGCTCTCC
The DNA here is from genome assembly GCF_007364275.1 of Archocentrus centrarchus. Classification (NCBI taxonomy): domain Eukaryota; kingdom Metazoa; phylum Chordata; class Actinopteri; order Cichliformes; family Cichlidae; genus Archocentrus; species Archocentrus centrarchus. The sequence continues at coordinate 7,020,218 of NC_044364.1, forward strand.
TCCCTGTCTCCTCCTGTCTGTCCTTCCCTTTCGTACTTTTGCTTTTTTGCCATGGGTTAAAGTAGAAATGAGAATACCTGCCAGTGAAGCAAATGCATCCATGTGACCAGCAGTAAGCCCAAAACAAAGATGGCATCTTAACCCCCAGGTGGCATCAAACAACTGGTGACATTTAATAATTTCCTTTCTCCTGCTAACCTTCCCTCCCACCCTCCTAGATCACCTATTACTATTAAAGATAAATCTTCTCCTCTATACGCAGAAGAAACAGATGCAGAGACAGCGCGATGATGAATTACTGTCCTTTATGCAAAGACCAGATCTTTTAGGATTCCTGGCTTTGGCTCTATTTATTTACCTCCTCCATCACACCACATCAGCAACAGAATGGTGGTGGATGAATGACTGGAGAGGAAGGCAGATCGTCAGACAGATGGAGTTGCGGGGAGAAATAAATAATGTCAGTGAAGGTGTTTCAGGGTAGGGGAAAGAGAGGGAGAATTATAATAAAGAAGGAGAAAAGGAAAGAAAAGGACTTGAGTGCCTGAGGAAGAGAGACAGATAAACAGATAGAGATGAGTAGAGACAGAGAGGAATGGATGAGTAGATTTAGAGGGCAGGAGATAAAAGAGATAAAAGCATGAAGGAAAGAGGGGAGGGGGGAGCTACAGTGTACAATGTTTACATGCGCCAATATGTTGTTGAACATGTCTGCTTACTTATGTCATTAGCTGGAGCTACTGAGAGCAGGCAGACACACACACACACACACACACACACACACACACACACACACACACACACACACACACACACACACACACACACACACACACACACACACACAGAGTAAGAGATGCAGGTACCAAGAAACAGCATGATTGATGACATGATGACAGTACAAAAGTACGGGTTTTAGCAGTTGAGTAACCCTACTCATATTTTCAGATCTTAATCCTGTTTAAAGATGCGTGTGTGTGTGTGTGTGTGTGTGTGTGTGTGTGTGTGTGTCCAGCTGCTAAACAGGCCTGCACTCTCTTTCACCATGAATCCACCCTGAATTCAGGGTGGATTGCTTTAAACGTGCCTCTCAACTCACTCAGCCAAACAGTCTAAAGCTGTGCATATGAGAACGCAGATGTTTGACGCAGTCAGATCAGAAATTAAATAGTCTGTAACCTGCTTGCACCCATCTAAAACTAAATCCATTGCAGAAAATGGAGAGTAAAAGTAAATGCCACTGGTCTTGGTAATAAGTCTATTCTTTTTTTCAGCTTACAACATTCTGTTTCTGGATCTGTTCTGGAGTCTGAGACAGTCATGCTGCAGAAATACGGTACTGTAGCTGCTGGTGTCCACCTTACTGACTGGGTGCAAAGGAACTAAGGCTGAATTTACTTTGCTTCCATTTAATTGCAGTTCTTGAACCAGATGTAGCCTGGGTTGGAGTTCTGATTTGCAGCACAGATGACACAAAGCAGTATTATTCTAACCCTCTATCACTGTCCAGTCTATAACAGACCCTGTTTGTACCCTAAAAGTCTCCTTCCCAAGGATGCTTACAAAAGATGGAAGATTGAAAGAGTCTAACACCTGAAACACCATTACATGTCATGGGATCACCTGCAACATCTCTAAAGTTGTATGCAAAGAAGTGTTTTTAATTAAAGGCATATGCAGGTTTCATTGTGAAATCATTGTTTTTAACAATTACCTGAAATTAAAAAAGGGGAATAAAAGTATTAATGTCATGTGACTAACATTTTAATAGGACCATCAGAGCTTTCTAGAACTAGTAGGAACAATTTGGTGTACCTACCTTGGAACTAGCACCACACAATATACCCAAATTACACTCAGCACTGCCTTTGCCTCTTTTGTACTTCACACTCACTGCACCAAAGCTAACACTGAAAACAGATATTTAGAGAAACATACAAACGCTTACTGATCACTTCAATAGTCAACTGCTCGTTAATGCAAAATATCAAATCAGCCAATCACATGGCAGCAGCCAAATGCATTTAGGCATGTAGACGTGGTCAAGATGTTCTGCTGAAGTTCAAACCGAGCATCAGAAAAGGGAAGAAAAGGTGATTCAAGTGACTTTGAACATAGCGTGGTTGTCAGTACCAGATGGGCTGGCCTGAGTATTACAGAAACTGTTGATCTGCTGGGATTTTACAACATAACCACCTCTAGGGTTTATAGAGAATGGTATGAAAAATAGAAAATATCCAGTGAGTTGGAGATCTGTGGGTGAAAATGTCTTGTTGATGCCAGAGAGCAGAAGAGGATGCCAAGGCTGCTTTGAGTTGACAGGAAGGCAACTATTGTTTTTCTCTGTGAAATCAATTCAAATCTGTTGTCTGTAATGATCAAGACAATCAAGGCAGGACCAAGTCCAATGTCCTATCTGCCAATTTTAATAATAAATTAATAATAATAATAATGGGTTCTTCAACCCTCTATGCTTTACCTCCTTCTTACCTACTCTGGATAATGAGAGGCAAGATCAGATGCCAGTTTTAACCAGGATATAGGTTTTGTTTTGCCTGCATCTCTGATCTATTCAGCAATTCCAGTATGTTTGAAGTTGAGTCCAAAGCAGGCCACCTCCCACAGAGAAAGTTTACTGTTAAAATTTAGCCACAGGGACATCATCTGTCAATATATTTTTCTAGTCAACCAGCTACAAACATGAAGATAGCGCAAGACGCGAGCCTTTTCACTATAAATCTATTAGAAAACTGTTTATGTGGATACAATTTTCCAAGTAAATACCCCAACTGAAAATGTGGGCTTTTAAAAACATTAGATTGTTGTGCAAAATCATTTTTGTAATTATCTTTTCAACGCACAAAGCAACTATTCACTTAGCTTTGAAAATTATTTAATTAGTTAAATTCATGGCGCTAATATGCCTGCATGCTCAGGCAAAGGTCTCTCATGAGCCAGGGAATATCTTAGCTGTTGCCAGACCAGTGACGGGTGAGTAAGAGCTGAAATAGTCATGATGAGTGTCAGTGCAGTATATCACTGCATTTATTATGTCAAAATAGACCATGTATCATTTAGATAGTTTTTTAAAAAATGCGTTTAAATAAAACAAATAAGAGGGGGGAAATTAGAAAGAACAATTATGTTGGATTTTAGAAACAAAACCTCACCAACCTTAATGCCTCTTAGTAGATGTGCAGTGTGTTTCACTCCAAGGATATACTATACATTGAAATGAATTAACACTGTTTAGATTTAATTTGTAAGAAGTTATCTGGAAATTCTAAAGATAAAAATAAAACTTTAACGCCTGTTAAACAGGGGAAAGGACCTGGAACTCAATTTAGATAGTTAATAAGATAAACTAAAAAATTAATTACACTTTTAATACCTAAGTAGAGTGATTGAGAAATGATTGAGAGATGTTATTTTTAACTGCCCAAACCCAAACATGTGGTGTTTAGGATTTGCATGACAGCAGCTGAAAGTTGACTAAAGCTATGATGTTGATTTTGTATCATTTTCCTTCTTTCGCGTTATCATTTTTCCACAGCTGTGTGCAGTTCTGATTTTGGATACTTTTGAAGATGTAAAAGCCCACACTTCTTTTCAGACCGACAACAAAAGCTGATTTTTACACTGCTTGCCGTGTGTAGGGTCAGTGGAGTTTTTTTGTAACTGAAGAATTCATCCTGAATCTTGTGACACCGCTCTTCAATTTCTTTAATAGTGTCCAGACGTCATCATCTTTCAGCGTGGGGAAATCATGCACAAAAACACGATTTAGCCGATATAAAGCCACATAAAGGAACCATTGGGCCCAGTGGACTCTGATGACACTTATATGAGAAATATGAAGACAGCTCATTAGATCAAATTGCACCTGGCCATTGCTCAGGGCTCTGGGTTTTGTGGTTCTTGCACCAACTGTATCTTTGTGCTTTGGCCTTGGTAATAGACTATTTGTGAACGGCAGCCTTGAATACCAGCTTTGTGACACTCACTCACTGCATAGCGTTGGTTGACACTGTGACACGTGGGGTTGAGAGGTTGATTAAAATCTGCAGCAAATTTTGACATTGTATTTCTACAATATCCAGCAGCTTTCGGGTTACAGTAAATATTTGTCTGTCTCTGTGGGTGAGCTTTGACTTCAAACCACTTTATCTCTTTGCTCTTTCATCTCTCAAATTAATGCATGAAAGAATTTTGTTGGTTTTGTGTGTGTTGCGTGTGTAGTTTGGACTCGTACTGATAAGAACTTTATCATTAAAATGTCAACATTTTAGAAAATCTCAAATCACCAAATAACCGTATGCTTTGATGCAACATTTTTAGACCTTTGATAGAAAAAGGAACTAAACTAAAACTCCGTCCACCTATGAAGCGATTTGCTCTTCGTCCATTGCCTTGCAGCTGACAGTTGGTCGCATTCCGGGCACAGCTTGCATAGATAATCCTAACCAGCCACTTTGTTAAACAAATATCAAATCAGCCAATCACATGGCAGCAACTTAATGCATTTAGGCATGTAGACATGATCAAGGTGACCTGCTGAATTTTAAACCGAGCATCAGAATAGGGAAGAAAGGTGTTTTGTTTGACTTTGAATGTGGCGTGGTTGTTGCTGTCAGATGGGCTGGTGTGTTTCAGAGACCTCTAGGGTTTACAGAGAATGGTCTGAATGCCTTGTTGATGCCAGAGGTCAGAAGAGGATGCCCAGACTTCTTCAAGTTGATAGGAAGGCAACAGTAACTCAAATAACTGCTCGATACAACTAAAGTCGAACCTTGAAGCAGATGGGCAGAAGACCACACCGAGTGCCACGCCTCTCAGCTAAGAACAGAAAATCCAGGCTACAATTTGTATGGGCTCACCAAAACTGAACAAGAGAAAACTGGAAAAATGTTGCCTGGTCTGACGAGTCCAAATTTCTGCTGCAACATTGAGTTGGTACGGTCAGAATTTACTTTAAGAAACATGAAAGCATGGCTCCATCCTGCCATCAATGGTGCTGGTTGTTGGTGGTGTAAACGTGTGGAGGATATTTTCTTGGCACACGTTGGGCCTCTTAGTACCAACTGATGTCATTAGCTATTGTTGCTGATGATATCCATCCTTTCATGACCACAGTGTGCCCATCTTCTGCTTCTTTGTGACATGCCATGTCACAAAGCTCAAATCATCATGTCATCTCAGACTGGTTTCTTGAACATGAAAGTGAGTTCACTGTACTCAAATGGCCTCCACAGTCACTGGATTTCTATTCAGTAGAACAACCTTCGGAATGTGGTGGAACAGGAGATTCCCATCATGGATGTGCAGCCAGCAAATCTGCAGCAACTGTGTGATGTCATTATGTCAGTTTGGACCAAAATCTCTGAGCACCTTTTTGAAACTATACCACGAAGAATTAAGGCAGTTTTGAAGACAGAAGGGGATCAAACCTGGCACTCGCAAGGTGTGCCTAAGGAGTTTATGTTCAGCTCTCACTCTGGCTCTCTTACACTAATCAACCACCTGCCTAATATTCTGTTTCTCAGCAGAACATTGCCCAAAGCATCACACCTCCACCAGCTTGCCTTCTTCCCATAGTGCATCCTGGTGCAAGGTGATCCCCAGGTAAGAGGGGAATTTGGCAATTTGAGCGACAGCAGCTCATCTGTTGGATTGGACCGCATTGGCCAGCCTTTTCTCCCCACATCCGTCATCCGATATTGCTGATTCACCTCTGCCCCTTCCTTGGACCACTTTTGATAGATACTGACCACTGCAGACCAGGAACACCCAACAAGAGCTGCAATTCAGGAGATTCACTTACCCAGTCATATAGCTAACACAATTTGGCCCTTGACAAACTCGCTCAAATCCTTACACTTGCTCCTTAATATATCCCACCCACTAACAGGTGTCATGATGAAGAGATAATCAGGGTTATTCACTTCACCAGTCAGTGGTCACAATGTTATGCTTGATATGTGTAGTTCAGTAGTCGATTCAGTCTGTTGCTGAATCCAGCTTTTACATTAGGCTCAGTGCAAAATGAATCTAATAAGCTCAGCCCATGCCAATCCTATAACCCCAGCCCTGTAACTCAGCTGCCAATAATTTATGACAGACTATCAGACTAAGATTGTTTCTGTGGCTTTAATAAGTTCTGAACTAGAGCCAACAACAAGCTTTTTCATTCAGCAGCAGTCATTCCATGTAGTTGGTTCAGTTTGAAGGTTTTCAGTTAAAGATTTCCTTACTACAAGTACTGAACATGTAACTGTGTGGAAACATCTGTCCTTGACCTCCTCTGAATTTCTATTGAATACTCCTCAATGCACTTTGGGTTCATTCACTTTTACATGGTTATAGTGCATCAGATCCAATCACATATGATGAAGAGGAGGAGAGAAGGCTGCTCATGATGCTCCCACGGCTTCCTGTCTTTGACACACTTCCTGACAGGTTTTGATTAATTATTGTGTCAGCGTCCCGTGTTAGCTGACTGTCCAAAAAAGCAAATGCTCCTCAGCAAACAAACAAAACCAAAAGTAAACCAATGAATTAATTTATTCTTGAGGCCGTGGAAGCCTAAGAAAACACAGCCAAACACCAACCATGATTCAGAGCAGAAGCAAAGCCATGTGGTTTGAGTTTATATCTCTATCTGCATGTAATTTGGGCTGCAGCTGATCCAAACGCTACGTAAACATGGGGGAAGGAGAAAGAAGAAGATCAGGACAGAGACGAGTGACATGGTAGCCTCCGCTTCTTTCATTTTTTTTGTGTTTTCCCTCTCTCTCTCTCTCTCTCACACCCCTCTCTGATTCTTTTGGTATGTTGATGGATAGGGTACACTCAGCAATATTTCATGGTATGATAGAGGTACAAAAAAAAAACCTTTCATGGCAAAACAAACAGGCTTCGAGCTGCTTAGGCATGTGTTGACAAATGAGGAGGGAGCATTAAGTACAGTCAGAAATGGCAATGTGAATCCCCTGAAGAACAGAGAGAAAATATCTGACTACTTGTTTGGACCATAACCACGAGGCTGGGTAAGGCTCACATTGATGAGCACACACACACACACACACACACACACACACACACACAACACACACACACACACACACACACACACACACACACACACACACACACATACACACACACACACACACAAGCAGTCCTTTGAGGAGCCCCGGGCCTAGAGGGAATAATGGTTAGCAACCTGAAAAATGCCCTCATCACAAAAGGCCTCCGACAGTAATAAATGAAATTGTTGAGCCAAACACATTAATCCATGCCAGTGTGTGTGTGTGAGTGTGTGTGTGTGTGTGCTCTTCCCTGTTCGTGCTTTTGTTTGCATATTGCTATTGGTATCGATGAGCATGAGTCGACACACTCCTGCTTTCAAGCCTGTGTGTGAGCGAGAAGATGGAGAGAGGCAGCGGAAAAATTCGAGACTGTAGTTTAAGACACTGAGAGGTGAGAGTGTAAATAGACTCTTTTGAAAGATCTGATTAGAGATGTAAACAATTTGTGTTAGCAGACACTATCAGACACTTTCATGAAGTTTTAAGATTTTAAAAAATCTGTCTAACAAAATCTACATAAAAACAGATTAATGAGCACAACTGTATAAAGACTGTGCAGTAGGGATGTCACCAGAGCCGATACTTACAAAACCTACCACAAGTACCGTAGGCAGTATCTTTACCGACACTGCAATTACTCAAGAACCGACCGGGGCAGCATATGCTTACAAGTTACATGCTTATGTGCTGAAGAAAGAGGCTGCGATCGCAGGAAAAACTACACATGGAAGATGGCAAACAGTGCAGCTGCTCCAATAGCTCCACCCTGACTCATTAATGAGAAAGGCAGTGAGAGTTGGATATGGAAGTACTTTTTGTTGCTATCCTATCATTTTGTTAATGAGACGGTTAGTTTTGATGTAGTGAAATCAACTGTGTTCGTTATCAAAATGCTACAGCTAACATAATTAACTATTATACCTCTTAGTAACTATAGTAGGCTACTAAGCAGCCATTCTAACATTTCAGTCTGTGTCCCGTCAGTGAAATATGTTAAGATTTTAATAAATGGTCTGCTACCACCTTGTCAGTGATTTAAAATGACATTTTTTTTTAATAAAGGCATTTATGTTTAAGTACATGGGATAGTCATTTTGTTCCATTTACTTTTTTTTTTTTTTTTTACAGTTGTATCAAAAACGCAGATGCAGCATATGTCTACAAGTGTTTCACTCTTTCGCTTTGTTCAGACCTATAGCCATAAAGCTTTACCTTAGATGCTGGTTGGTGCAAAACAATAGGGATGAGCACAGCCACAGCTTATTTAGACTCCTACATAACCTACGTAAGTGGCTGACACCCTTACCAGCATTCATATTTTGTGCGGTATTTTACATGTTAATTACCTTATGGTCATGTCCCAGTGTTTTAGGTGCGGTGCAAGCCATGATGGAAACAAATCATTTTTCCCTTCTGGGTCCCCTCTCTTTGTCTCTTAGGATTTTCCACTTCTTTGTACATTCCCTCACATCCATTTTGATAGTTTCAGCAATCTCCCTCCAGGAATTTGCTGACACGGACATCATGATTGTTACCTTTGTATGAAAGTATGAAAAAAGTAGACGGAAATGCACAGGAGGAATCAACAATACTGAACAGGCGAATCATAACAGTTGTAGGCTGCATCAATGCAATGTGTAATTTCCAGGGAGGTGCAAATCAGGCTACGGCGTAGGGTTTCAGAGGAGTTTGCAGATACAACGTACCTATAGTGTAGGTTTAACATAGGAGTATAAATCCCCCGTCAGTCGACTAGACCATTAAACACTGTTGCCCTTGTTAGTCTGCACCAAAAATATAAGTCACTTAAAATGATAATTCATTCATTATTTACATAGCCAGCTACGTATTTGGTATGTTACTCAGTTGTAGCCTAGCACACCGCACCTCTCTCTGTGACAAGAAATTGTAAGTAATGTACAAAGTAATCGAGTAAAACGCATACTAGTGCAGTTTTACAGTATCTTGGTACAGAAAAGGTTTTATATAGAGTAATCTGGCATTTAACCATTTAACCAGAGCAATGCCTAACCACACACTGCATAAGCATGTAGACATAAACCTGCAAGTGAAGAAGTTTGCTGGTGCTGCCACTGCTAACATCAGCCGCAGTGCTACAAAATGAGTTATTATAAGATATGATTAATGGCTGTAGACAGTATAAAAAATATCCATATCTATTGAGAAATCACCCACTGGTTTCTGAAGTGGTATTTTGAAGCCTCTTGAGGAGCATTTTAGCAGTCGCCAACTTGGTGTTTTGTAACCAGACGTTAACAGAAGGGCAGAAACTGACCATGAAACTGCACGCTCATTGGCTAACACCTTGTTCATCGTGAGTCGTTCACCAATGAACATAATCCTGGATAATACTCCTTTCTGAAACATAGTGTGACTAAGATTTACAAAATGGACTCAATGTTTTAGTCAATATGACCGAGCCCATAAACTCATCAGGAAAGTGTTTGCAGAGGTCAAGTCAGGGAGCTGTTTTCCCACAGACCTAAGACCAGAACCACAGGTATCAGCCCCTGATGGGCATTTTAAAAATGCGGGTTTAAAGCTGCATCCACACAGGGAGCAATTTGCTTGCTTCACATCGCTTTGAAACTGACGCTTTGTCACTAGCAGACGTTCCAGGCTCCGTTTCCCTAGGTAACCTAATATATTTACTGCCCTGCTGCATGTCAATCACTGGTATCCTGCGCTCTCATTGGGAGACACTTCAATTGTTCTCCTCAAAGTTGAGAAATGTCTACCTCGGGACACCTGCATTTTATTTTTTTTTGCTCATAGTCACTAGAAGTCCCCAAATGATATTGAGTTTTTATGGCGTCTGGTTGCCGCATCACTGCAAATCGCTTCCTGTGTGGACGCAGATCAAAGCATGTCTTCGTTGGCTTCACCTTTCATACTCGGAAGCCATTTCTATTTTGTCCTGTCTATGCTGATGGCTCTTAATACCCTAAGTCACGATACAGGAATATTGCGTGAAAAAAATGATCTTGTACCTACAGAATCTTTTTAGCTGGGAGATGTTAGAAAATAAATATTACAGTAGAAATTATAACTGTATAACTGTAGAAAATGATCTACACAATTTTGTACACGGTGACCAAAGGAGTTAAAAACCTCTTAAAACCACATGCACGGACAGTGGTTAATCTTATAAATTTTGCTCATTTTCTGACCATTTTCTATGTTTTTGTGGTTGTGGACTACTGGATCAGTTTGATTTTTTTTTATTCTGTTTATCAACCAGTAAATTAGCTGCCAGGAACATTTGTAACAGCAGCATGAGGAAACAATTTGCTACTAGCAACTAGGTAACATAATGCTGCCTAGCTCCTGGAGCAATTTTAAACTTCATTTTACCATCTACTCATCCTCTGTAAGCAATTGCATGATAGCTTCTTTATTTCTAGAGAACTTTCTTCAAGGGTTATGCTGGCTTCAGCTAGGAGAGTAAAAGAGTTAGAGTCTAATGGAAAACACCATTGTCATTATGAGAACTGTAGCATTTTTGGACATTTTTGGAACTTTTCGGACATAAACTAGTGACGAAAAGTCAATAAATTTCAGCCTCTGCTGGTTCTATTTTTAGGAGATTCATCTTTTTGTGTTTGTGTGTGTGCCCTGTTAAATCCACTGGACTACACTTTCACTTCAGCTTAACCACACACACCCCGACCTGTTTTGGATCATTGTTTTTCAAAAGATAATTTGTCCTTGTCCACACATGAATGTGTGGCCAGTATTTATCCCCTCCAGTGACCATTTTTGAAAAGCTTAGAGAAAAACATGCGTTCTTAAATTCAACCTGCTTAGAGCCGACATGAGCTCGCTGGTCCCTTGCCACTGCTCTTGCCTAATTTTATATATTTGGCCTCGCACTCCCCACCCCCACCCTTACTTCTCTCATCTCTAACACTTTCTAAACTGTATACATTTTCCCTCTCTTTGTTTCCAAACTGTATATTTTTAGTCAGCATTTGGCCTCACCTTGTTCTTCCCTTTATTCTCTTCACCATCGCTCTTTCGCTCTCTCTCTCCAAACTGTGTACATTTGGGTCTGTCTATGGGGAGTCAGGGGTCATTATTAATCTTGCTAGCTCTCCTACCTTCAGGCATAACAGCAGGGCAGCATTTCTGTGTGTGTGTGTGTGTGTGTGTGTGTGTGTGTGTAAGTGAGAGGAAAGGAGTGGTTGCGAATGAGTCAGTTACAGTGTGTGAGCAAAGGTGTGGGAGAACATGTTTTTGTGAGTGCACTGTCTATGCCGTTTTACGTGTGTGTGTGTGTGTGTGTGTGTGTGTGTGTGTGTGTGTGTGTGTGTGTGTGTGTGTGTGTGTGTGTGTGTGTGTGTGTGTGTGTTTGCATGGAGCATGTGCATGTGCATGAAGGAGAGGGAAAGTGTATTTTGCCATGATGGATCATGAGAGACCCACATTCTTAATGCACATTCGCACAAGACAGACACCCATGAGAAATGAAGGGGAGAAAGAGAGAGAGGGAGCAGAGAGGGGGGGGGGGGGATGATGGGGGAACACAGTGAGAGAGAGGATAACAGAGAAAGGAGAGGGAGCGAGCATGGAGAGTCCCTGTTCCTCCTGAACTCATTAACCGTTGTCCTCTCCGCCCTCCCTCCCGCACTCCCACAATGCCGAGCAGCGGCGTGCATCAATAACGCCGGTGACAGCACGAGGGGGACGGGTCAGACAAGCAACTGCCATCTCCCTGGCAACCACCACTATGGCCACCATCGCCACGACAACAAGAGGGTGGCGGGTATCCTCCCCCCTTCGCCCCCCCCCCCCCCTCCTCCTTCCCTGCTGGCCCAGCTCACCTCCTGCAGGCGTCACACAGCGAGGGCCGCCGTGCTCGCTGCTGCTGGATCAGAAGAAAGCTAAATCCACAGCACGACTCCAGCATAGGATGAGGCGAGAAAAAGCTGAGTGATCTCGATTCCGAGGTGAACTGAATATTGACAGGAGATTCAATCTGAGCTGAGGTTAGCGGCATTATTCAACATTTCAAGAGGAGGACAAAGGGTAAGGGATGCTCTAGAGGAAGAAATCCCAAAAGGAGTCACTGCAGCTGGTCTGTGAGGCCCACTGAGTATGGCTGGCTCCAAGGAAAACGCAAGCTCGAGAAATCAGCAGCCCTTCGATGCCTAAAGCAAGTGTGCTCATCCAAACAGTAAAGGTTTTGCATAAAAAAGATTTAACTAATATACTGTGTCAATATTTGGTGGTTTATTTTCCTTTATCATAAACCATTACCACAGTATGAAATGAATATATAACAACCAATGCAAAAATCAAGGAAGGAGGGAGATTTCCACCTCTGGTTTTCTTTTATTTTGGTTTTGCTGACCACATTTCACTAAGAGCTCCTCACGTTTTTCAGGCAGCTTTCAAGCCAAAACTAACTCTGATAAGCCTACAGCATTGCACTTTGCCCAGCATCATACAGCTAAGGATGTGGGGCTAAGTTCAAGATTCAGTTAAGACCATGGCAAAGAGTGGGGACGGGAATCAAACACTGATTTGTCCAGTCTATCAGAAGGATATGTCTCCAAGCTTCTCACCGCCTTTCACCAATGCTGGCACATCAGCAAAACAGTGACATCAAACTCATGGTAGCGAAGCTGCTGTATATGCACCACTTTCTTCTCCGACTCAGAAAACAAAGCAGCCTTGTTGGTAGTGAAAACTTGTTTCGGTCTTGATCAGGGATGAATGAGGGAATCGATCAATAACTGGAGCCTATGATGGCACCGATATCAGTAATCTCAAATCCCAGGCTATGTTAAAGCCACATTCACCAGCTGGGTAGAAACATGACTCAAAATGCTGCATGTGAAAGCACACAAACACAATTCTGCCACTTTGCTTCGTTAGTTCAGGTCCCTCGTGGTAAAAAAAGTGACGCAGCCTTGTCATCTGATACTGACTAAAGATGAATGAGTCTCAAACAGGCTGCGGCTCACATAATTTTCTCTAGCCTCCGGATGATTTTACCACCTGATTTTTCTGAAATATGAAATCCCAAAGACTACTCTGTTCTTTTTTTCTTTTTCTTTTTTTTTTATTAAATCGATCTTCCTCGTAAAATGTCAAATCTGAATACCTCATCATTTCGATCAAACTGTAAGAACAATTATTTTGTTAGGATTCAACAACTCCCACTGCAGCTCCTATGAGATTTTGACATCATGCCAGTGTCAGAGCTTTTAAACTCTTAGGAGCAAACGCACTGCACATTTTTTGGCACGGAGAATTACCATTTTGTAATTCAATTTGAGTTTAAAGTGTTTGGGAGCTTCTTATGTGGCCTGAGTGCTTTGCTTTTTATACACTGCTTCATGCATTTTTTTTTTCAACTGAAATGTGCTTTCTGATTTCAGGTAATTGAACACGGTCAGCTTTATTAGCAATTCACTAAAAAGTTTAGATTTTACCAATGGATGAAATCTGGAAAATCAGGTTGATTATGTTCCAAATGAAACGGATGTTTAGTTTTTTTCTTCCTTTGCTATACAACCTTAGATAGTATCAAATGCTAATCACTTACAGAAGCTGTTGTTCCTCCATTTAACTAAAAGATAAATCTAGTTGTTGGCATTTATTAATAAAATATCATTTGTGCCCATCCCCCCACATAAAACTCAAGTAAAAGCAAATGAAGCCTTGTTCAAAAGGACAGCCTACTGACAACTAAACCACCATAACATGCAGCAGCTCACAGTCCACAGGGGTTATCATCTCTTTGCTCTTGGTTTAAAGACCAATTAACTGATTAACCTATTATTTGTTCATCTCAGCCCACAGACTGCTGCAAAAAATACCTTTGCATCCAAAAATCTCAGAAATTCCAAGGCACACCATCAGGAGAAGAAAAAACATTAAAATGCTTGGGATTCATTTAAAAAAGAAAATGGGTCCCCAGATGGCCACTCATACCGGCACATTTTACAATGACAACTTTAAACTCCTTTAAATCTTTCATAAAAGCAGCACTGCTGCCCCCAAACCTCCTTCTAGATACCAGCAGCTTCAAGGGGCCAACTAAGCAGGTTGTGCAATGATCAACTATTACAGCTAAAGGATGATATGATAGCTTGCCACATTCTTTTTCACGTAAAATGTGCATCATTTTTAATGTTTCTTAGTCACCAATCACATATTAAGTTAAGCCTTGATTATACTTTATTGTGGACAGTTGGAGATGCAACAGCCGAGCAGTCATTCCTGTTATACTTCTTTGAAGTCCACTGCCTGGGGTGCATGCAAAGTTGTCTTCTTCTTCTTCTTTCGGACATCCCTTGCATCCTCCTCTGTCACACCTACCCTCCTCTTAACAGTCCTTGCCACCTTCCTCTTGCTTTGTCTTCAGCCAACAGTAGCACAGTTTCCACCTTTGGCCAACAGCACTGAGGCGATCGTTGTTAACTCGGACCCTTACCGATCCAGTAAGGAAATCTAATTCTTGATGATCCACATGTTTGATTTGGCGAAGATTTTACACCGGATGCCCTTCCTGACCCAACCCTCCCCACTTATCTGGGTTTGGGGCTGGCACTAGGAGTACACTGGCTGGGTTGCAGATGCAGAAAGTATAATCCCAGCTTTAATTGTTTCTTTTTCAGGCACGGACAGGCTAGTCTGGCCAAGTAAGGTCTGGCCTTCTTTTCCAGCGAACCTGGCATTATATAGGCAACAGTTAAGCTTTGATTATAGTTTCCACGAGTCTGCTAGGGTCCAAGTGATGCACGAGGGTTCATGTGCCTGCCAACTTTTTGTGACCACACGGACACATCCTGCCGATACTTTATGTGGCAATATACCAACTGCACATGAAGCCCAGGCAGCAGAATTCAAAGAAGTATAACAGGAATGACTATATGACAGGAATGGGTATAATCAAGGCTTTGGCCAATTCAGTAGGTCACTTTACCTGTATGGCCAATGAAATGCTATAATAGCAGGAATAAGCTGCCATCACAACTACAGTTAGCCTATAGTCGGTGTTCAGTGCAAAAATATTGTATGTTGTAGATTACATTGAAAAATAGGGTTAGCCTAGAAAATTAGCAGTCTGGTGTGAACAGGATGGCCTTGTATGGGGTCAAATTCCTGAATTACTCTTGCAGCCTGTCCTCATTAAAGAGTGAGCAGGCAGCAAGTGCTGAGCTTACATGTGTAGACTGTATATTTTGTAGATGGATGTAGCTTCTGGTTCTGAAAAAGTGAAGCAAATCTACAGGTGCCTTAAATTTGTATTCTGTCCAAAGCTGAGCAGATGGCAGATCTTACTGGAGTTGAAAAGACACCCGTTAAACCTCAGTAAACGTCTTTTTGAGCACAGCATTTTGTAAATTATTAGTTCATTTTGTAAACTATGGCCACAAGTAGTGTACAGAAGGATGGTAAAGCAAGTTATTCTTTACTGCGTGAGTGACAAGTTGTTAGCCCATGAGTGTGCGGTGTCACTCCGTTTCACAGTCACATCCGCCTCTGCACTTGTGGCATCTGGTTTAAAAAGCTAATCAGCTTCTCGACGGGACTACGGTCTATGCTTACATACTCTGTGCTGTGAACAAGCTGAATGAACTAGAAGAATAAAGTGTTTTTGGAAGCCAGCAGGTTTTGTGGGTTTGAACACTTTGCATAGTCATATTCAGTGGACTGGTCGCTTTGGAGACACTAAATATGTCTAAAGTGACTTTTAAAATTGTTATTAACAGTAAATTGGCTTTAAAAAAAAATACATGCATGCTAAATTTGAACATTTCTCCTCCACTAGTTTCCAGTAGCCTATTTGTTGGCCAACCCAGCAAATTGCAGATATAGATACTCACGAACCAAAGATGCTTAAATCTCCTTGCCTGTTAGTCTTTTGTAATATAATTAATTTATTAAAGGTCGTGTCAGCGCACATATAAACACGGGTAAGGGCGCGCGCGGCTGTGCGTGTTGCGGTGGATGTTCAGTTTCGTGGGAGAGAGCGAGTCGGCTGGCTGCTTTGAAGATAAGGAAACATGGAAACAGACAGCGTCTCGGGGAAAGTGGCAGTAACACGGACTAACTCCTCGCCCGCCATGTCCACATACAGTTAACCATCATATCAGGGAATCGTGTTTTATTTCGCAATTTCGAGCCGTTAAGAAGACGATCGGTGCGAAGTGTCTGTTCTGAGTTCGCGCGCCTCCTGATAAATGTGAACCGATGGCGGCGCCGGCCGCGCGGTTGTCCGCGCGAGCCCACGGAGCTCGCGAGAGGGATGTTTCCTTTCCTCTCGGATAGAAAAACAAGGCAGGGAGGGGCAGGAGAGGAAGGGGGAGTGGTCGATTGCTGCACATTGGCCAATAACACAGAGAAACCGTGGAAGGGCGGGGCTTTAGTGATGGGTCTCAGCCAGTGAATGCGCGAATCAGGGTCCGTGCCCCCACGTGGGTGTTGAGTTCCAAAGGACAACGAGCGGGCTATAGTCCAATCACGGCCCCACAAGGTGTTAATCTTGACGCGGATTGGCTCGCTGTTTTTCACGGAGTCCCCTCACTCATCACGTTTAGCCCATCGTTATTAACTCTTTCCTACCACACAGGAAGGAGCTGCTCTGCCCATAAAACACAAACCCGCACTGTAATAGCCAAATGTGAATTAATGAATGATTCAGAGGCGGTTTGTTTTTAGAAACGCAATACATCAGTTAATCCGGACTGTTTCAAAGCCTCGTTTCAGACACATTTAAAAGAAAAGCGAGGGTAATATACTATACTACAGTGGAGCACATGGGGCTGCCCAGAGCAGCGCTGTAGCCTTTCAAGCGTGTGTGTTGCCCTGATCATAATCAAATCAGCATGCAAGAAAACCAATGAGATTAAAAGCACATGAGAAGTGCATGCTTAGCAGTGAGGTATAACCCACATTCACACATTCAGGCACTAAAATTGAGGGTCAAACCTGTTCTTATTATGCCATGTGTAAGACTAGTTATACGGGCACAGGAGCAGGCTCAGGTACGGTGACGACTGGAAATCATGTAAACCGGGAAAATACCCCCCCCCCCCCCCCCCCCCCCCCCAAACCCCCACCCCTTTCATTTTAATTGCGCTGATGTTTTGCAGTTGATAACGTTTCACGTGTTGACGCCTTTCAGTTTTCATAAAGTCCCCCCTCCATCCACCCCCCATAAAGCAAGACACATTAAAAGCAGCCATTTTAAAAAAGAACTTCATTGCCTCCTACCCCATGCAGTCACACAGGCACCAACACTGACAAACCAAGCATCAATCTTCCCTTTCGCCCCCCACCCCCTTCTGTAGCCTCCAAAAAATATATAGACAACGCTCTCTTGGAGGAGCCAAAGTAGAAGGCTGACATCGCCTCTCTGCGGTGGCTTTGGGAATTAAAATTTCGAGCATGCCAGGTCAGTGTGTGCATGAGGATTCAACCGTCTAATCATGCAAGCCATCAAAACGTGTTATCACGACTGCTTATTGGATAAATCCTTTTAGAAGGAAGACACTTGCAGGCCTGAAGTGGTGACACAAATTGAGAATGAGCATTCAGTTATTTATTATCATTTTAACACAACAAGGAAAAAGCAACACGGATGCTCACTCATTGTCAGCATAACGTGACATACCATATTAACATTGTTTCCAAAAGTTTGTCCCTTTATGAAATGCACAGCCAGTGCATCACAGAGGCAGCTTACCTATACTTTAGACAGCAGAGTCCTGAAGAGCTGACCTTTACTCTGCTCATCCCAGAAGTGTGTGTAAAGAGAAGTGAAGCAGGGAAGAAAAGGGTGGAAACAAGTAGTTTTATATGACGCATGGATGGAGAGGGCAGATTTCACTAAATATAAAAAAGCCCCCAAACCTTCACATGAAGTAGAATGAGCATATTTGGTTCATTTGCACTGGAAGAGTTGCTATTTTTCACTGTACCAGTTGCAGTTCCTGAAGCTCTTGGTTACACCCACTGAAAAACATGCACCTGCAAAAAAAAAACAGGAGTTTTGCCATTCTGATTTGTCATTTTTCAGCTGCTGGAGGAGAGAATGGACTTAAATAAATCAAAATCTCTGAAAGAGAGAGAGAGAAAAAGTTGCAGTTATACCTCAGTCATGACCAAGCAGTCCAAATCTGAGCAATCAAGCACCTTTAGTTACGTTTAATTGGGTAACTGGTTACTCTGTAGAGCACATTCCCCAATGTTTAATAGAAAACTGGGTCCTCATACCAGCTGATTTACATTAGCAAAGAGCCACATAAAGCACAGCAGCAGGTTTACGGCTTGTTTTTGGCATGCCTTTGCACAAACAACAGCAAGGACGACCAGCAGACTTAAAGACTGATCCAGTTGATCTCTCTTTCATTCACTTCACAACCTCTGGAAATGAACTGAACATGAGAGTGGTCAGGGGGAGAAGACTTAGAGATAATAATAATAAAAAAAAATAAATAGTGGAGATGAATACAAAAGGAAACTGACAAAAGGGTGACTCTGTGTGTTTGTGTGCCTGTGTAGGATGGGTAAGAGGGGGGACACTGTGGGGTATGCGGCAGCACCCTGCAGTCCCAAGTAATGGCAGAATAGAACTTAATAGGGTAGAAAAAGGCTGGAGGCTGTTAACTCAGAAACGGTCATTTCGAATTCCCCATTTTCTCTCTCTCTCTTTTTCTCTCTCTCTCTCTCCAACACTTCTTCCCTCTCCTCCACTTTTCCATGCACCTTGTATGTCTTTAGCTCTTCCCACCCATGCCTGCCTGTGTAATTTGCCGATATCCTTAACCCGTCTCCCGCTGCTCACCTTTCAACTGTCTCCCTTCCCTTCCTTTCCTCTCTTACTTCTTTTTTTCCTTGTTCTTCATCTGCTTTTCCACTCCCCCTTTCTTCCCCTCCTTGCCTCCTCCCTTTAATCTCTCCTCTGTCCTTCTCTGCTTCATCTCTCTCTTCCCTCCCTCCCTCCCTCCCTCCCTTTCAGTGTCTCCTTGGAGGAGGTGTAATGATAGCTATTTGAGTGTCATCAGAGGATCGCTGTAATGGCTTCTAAAGCACCATCCTATGGTTGCCACGGTGAACCTGGCACAGCCGCTGTCCCAGAGTAAGAGGTGAAAAAAGAAAAAAAAACATCTGGTTGGGCTATGGACAGGCATCGCCGTGCCAACAGCAGCAGCAGGAGCGGCGGTACATCAGCAGACGATGACGCAGCCCCCAGGGGCCACAGAGAGTGAGCTAATGATGCGTGGGATAGGATACATATGAGGAGGAAGTACAGTACTAGTGATAATAGTGATAGTAATGAAAATAATAGCACTGATAACAATAACAGTTTATGACTTTTTTGATTGGTGAGCAGTGCGTCCGTCTCCCCCTCCTATCTCATTTCTTCCCCTCAGCATCTGTAGTGGTTTTGAGCACGTACAGTGCGCCCATTTGTGGTTGAATTTAAGAAAGGGGAGGAAGGGCTCGAGGTCCCACTGATGATTAATTTAAGGATGCAAATGTGAGGTTATATTTCTGGCATTTTAAAGAATAATATGTATACACGTGCATGCATGCTGCAGCACCTTTTATCAGCAATCCAATGAAGAACAGGGTGAACATCTACAAAAAGTGATTTTTATCCACATCATTGAGTGTGTTTAAGAAGACACTATCAAGTTTTCAATTGCATGCGCTCAGATAGAGTTCATAAAATGAACTGCAAACTTATTTTCTCTGATATTGCCTTTTCACCTTAATGTCTCAGTTGTTGAATGAGAAACTCTCAAATATTGAAAATGACTTTGGTGGGCTCACGTCAGACCGGGGGAAACCTGTGCCAAACATTCCTGTGTGTGCGCACAAAGCAGGGCTTAAGCAACAGAGTTCTGTATGGTACATATGGTTTTGTAAGTAAATATTAGATTTCAAGATATGTTTTGGTTGTGTTTTATATTTATTTTTCTGAAAAAAAAATATGTTCATTTTGTTTCCTTTCTAAGATGTTGGCTTCTGCTTTGCACCTTGTTACCATCATAAAGGGGCTAAGAGAAAAATTGCACCACTCGTCCTTCAGGGTGTGTGTTTGCAAGTGTGTGATTTTGTGTGTGGTGCGCATTGTTCATTACATTTAGTGTAGTTCAAGTCTGGGTCAGGAAGAGTAAATCTTTAGGTGGGTGGTGTTTACTATGAACCCTGAGACCCTCCTCTGACCTTTGTGTGTGTGTGTGTTTGTGTGTAGAGATGACATATATGTTGCTGCGGGTCATTGGACCTGTGTGTGTGTGTTTATAGGCACTGACAAGCAGAATGGGTAGTGTTTATGCGTGTGTGTGTGTGTGTGTGTGTGTGTGTGTGTGTGTGTTTGTGTGTGTGTGTGTTAGGGGGCTGGGGAGGGGTTGTGCCAGTAGATTAGCCAGGTTGGGATGATTGGGTTGAGGATTAGATGGATTCAGGAACAGACACGTCTGTTTACTCCGCAAAGAAGACTTACAATAGGCTGATTGGCAAGCTTGATTACACACACACACACACACACACACACACACACACACACACACACACACACACACACACACACACACAAACACACACACATACACAGGTGCTTTTGCCACACACACACATTCATTCAAAACCCCATATGTTGATTGGCTTGTTATTGTTGCCTTTATAATGCCCGCCATCTCCTTTCCTAAATTCAGATGTAAAGTCTGACTCCCCCTGCCTCTCAGACATACTTCCCATAAGGACTGACCCAGAGAGCTTGCAATCAGAGAAGGAGGGTAACTAAACCCGAGCACAGGCAGGTAAGGGGAGCCGCACTCAGGCAACTACCCCAAAGGCACAGGGAGTGCTCTGGTTACCCGGGACTGTGTGTGTATATTTTTGCATTGTTTCTACTTGCTTCTCTTTATGCATCACAGACAGAGGTGAAGTGCAGAGCTCAGAATAAGGTGCAGAGGCAGAGAAAGGCAGGATTACACACATGGCAGGTTAGAGAAAGGCGGTGAGAGAGAAGGAGAGGATGGGAGGAAAAAGCGACAGAGAGAGGCTTAAGATTACAGAGGCGAGCACCTTTTGTTGCTGAGTTCGGTTGTGATGGACGGCTTATGTTTGGGGAAAGAGTGAAGGACTCCTTCAATCCTCTACCATAAAATTAGTAGGACTGCAGAGGATGTTATCCTTCGCTGATCAAACTTGTGTCTGATTTTTAAAAAAAGGAACCCTGGACTTTGAGGAAGGTGAAGAAGAAGAAGAAGAAGAAGAAGAAGAAGAAGAAGAAGGTCAGAGTATTTGATGTGATTGATCTAAAGATAGTTGGCAAAGGAGCCAAAAGAGGAGCACATGCAAAACACCAGAGAAGTTTAGTAAGGGGGAACAAGTGATTGAGCCTTCAGGGTGAATAACAAGTCATGCAAGAACAAGAGTTAAGCTGGACAAGAGAGCACCATTCAGCAGAAGAGAGAAAGGGTGAGGGTAGGCTGCAGAAGCGGAGATAAGCAGTCCACAGCAAAATTAGTCTACAGAGAAAGAGGGGTTGACACCGGACTGAAGAGAGATCAAGGTTGACTCAAGTCTTTGCTGCCTCTAACCTGATTAGGGAGAATAGTAGCAGCAGTGGAGGAGAGCCGGGAGACCCGATCAACCGAAAGTGAGAGCCGGCAAGAGAGAAAGAAAAAGAATTACAAGAGGACGTTCGGTGAAAGAAGCCTCTTAAATCTGGGAGCTGGAATTAGAGCCGTAGGAACTGCAGAGGGGAAGCCACAAAACCACAGTAAGTAAATTAGGAGGCTGTGGCTGGAAAAATGTATAATGACGCCATGGGCGGTAGAAGGAATTTGTGGTCTTGGAAGTGCTTTATATACTGTACCTTAATGAATTGATTTCCTGCCTTTGCAACTTTTGCATTTCATCATCCTCATGACATCACCAGCTACCTTTGTTCCATGCTCCTTTTAAAACCCACTAGTCCTCCCTTATTTCTGTGTTCAGCGTTACCTCCATTTACCCCTAAGTTTCTTATTCCCCTCATACCTAACCCGTCTCTCCCTTTACCTCTCTTCTCTCTTCTCACCCTTCCAATTCCACAGGTGAAGATGCCCACAAATGGGAACCGTCCGCTGAAACTGCAGTTTGGTCTAATCAATCATGAGGGTCGCTACCTTACTGCTGAGACCTTTGGCTTTAAGGTACAAAAATGCCAGACAATATGAGCGATGAACTATAACGTCATTTACATTTCTGATGGTAATGCTTTGCTTATAGATTAATATCTTTAAGATTTTAGAATGATACCTTTCATGATCCTTAGGTGAATGCATCAGCTCCCAGCCTAAAGAAAAAGCAGATATGGACTCTAGAGCAGGACTCCCAAGACATCCAGGTAGTCTATTTACGCAGTCACCTGGGACGCTACCTGGCCTCTGACAAGGATGGCAAAGTCACCTGTGAGGCAGATGGCCACAATTCAGACTGCCGCTTTCTCATCGTGGCTCAGTCAGATGGCCGCTGGGCGCTGCAGTCTGAGCAGTTCCTCCGCTTCTTCGGCGGCTCTCGGGACTACCTGTCCTGCTTTGCCCAGGTGATCACAGATGCTGAGCTGTGGGCAGTGCACCTGGCACTGCATCCCCAGGCTAACATGCTGTCTGTGGCCCGTAAGCGTTATGCCCACCTCTCTATGGAGGATGGAGAAATTGCTGTGGATCTGAACATTCCCTGGGGTGTGGCAGCACTCCTAACGCTTGTCTACCAGGAAGGAAAGTATTGTCTAAAGACCTGTGACAGCCGGTTCCTCAGCAACGATGGAAAGCTCTTAATGGAGAGTGGAAGGGCCACGGCGTACACGTTGGAGCTGAAGTGTGGGAAGCTGGCCTTCAAAGACTGTGAGGGCAAGTATTTGTCTCCCATGGGGCCAACAGGGACCCTGAGGTCTGGACGGTGCTCCAAGCCAGGCAAAGATGAACTATTTGACCTGGAGGAGAGCCACCCACAGGTGGTTCTGACAGCTGCCAATGGGCGATACGTATCCATAAGACAAGGTAGGAAAACACAGACATATCGGTGGGACATGATATTCTTGCAAATCTGATTTTGTCCTGAATCCTTGCATACATCCACAAATTGCTCCCCTGGTAGCTTTCTAGTACTCTAAAGAATCCCACGTCTGATTAAATGGACAAAGGCTGACCTTAGGTGCCATTGAGAGTGGTCACATGAGCTTTTGCTGACAGACACTGACTTATGTACATACATAATGAAGGAGAAATTGACAGCTGATAAGGGATGCATGGTAATTATGGGTAATGTAGTCTGCACATCAACTTGCCTCAACAACACAGTTCACGGCTGTGTGTCTCAAAGAAAACAAGATTGCTGAGGTTGATATGGGAGACTATCAGCCCCATCTGTGAGACCTGAGACAAACATGTCATTTGTGTTCGGGCTGCTCGTCTTCATCAGTATTAAGCCTTACACTAATAAGTTATTTTATTCAAATACCAGATTTATTGTGCACCGGTTTCGGGAAGAACAACAAAAGCAGACTTCTCCAGAAAAATTTGCAAAGAGTTTTCATGTACTAAAAATAAATGTTGCCAAAGACGACGTCGAGCTTAAATAGTGGATACCTCATTGTGAAAGGTTCAGAAAAAAGGCCCTTTGTTTTCATTTTCTTTCACCAAATAATCTATTACAAATAGAGCTCTTTTTGAAAATCCCTTTTCAATCCTTCTCAAATGTACCTTCTGGCTTTGTTGGGTAATGTTGTTAACACGCTTTTACCCCTTGAGCTTACTGAAACAGCTGCTTGTAACCAATATACTGCAGAGTAATGCTCTGTTGATACTGTATTATGTATTTACTCTTCAGTCTTGTGATAGGGCTGTTGGAGGGGGTTATTTGATCAGCACGCAGGCACGATACCGCACTACTGTACTGATGGATTACACCTGCTCCTCATCAACATCGACATTAGGCTTCATTCAGTGCAGCAGAGAAACTACGAAAACTATAATTGTGAGGGTCACATTACATGTAACCAGAAGTGCACTTGCATTAGGAGGGACTTGCACAGAGTTTCAATTGCTGATGGTCCAAAGGGTTTGCTGGTCTGATTTGAAACTGGATTTGGGGCAGATTAGCATACACCAACAGTGCTTGTCAGCATACTTGGTCATGACAGCCATCCACAGGCTGCAGATTCTTGTCTGCAGGGTTGAGTTACTTCAGGCTTGGGTGCTGTAATTGAATCTCCCCACTGCTCATTGTTCCTGGTTAGCAGTGGGGGCTGCAAGCAGGAACCAAAGCGCTGAAAACTGATTGGTTAAATGGAAAGGAGGAATACGGTTAAGCACTAAACACATATATGCACAGAATTATGCACATGCATGCACAAGCTTTTGCTCTCACACACAAAGAGGATACTTTGCAGCATTCTTTTTTTTTCTGTTCCCTCTTTTCTCTTCCTACACTTGTTTTGCACAAACTAAAGCTTTATCTTTCTCTGAGACGCTCGCCCACTCACAACCATACCATCCTACTGTGGCGAGTGGTGAGATGAGGTGTGTTGAATTATTGATGAAGTTGGCCCCTGTTCCTGGAAGGCGGGGTGGGGGGAGTCTGCTTTCAGAAACCCAAGCTTCCTCTTACCTACGGCCAAAACTTGTGCCCCACCGAATCCCACTCTAACCCACTAATCTAACCTGCTAACCTCAGCCCCAGTCAGCCCTTATGTGCCACTGGAAAGACAAATCAAAGACAGAGTAAATATGTTCTATTTCACAAGATATGCAGCTGTGAAAGGTCATATCACTTTTTCTGTACAGTTTCGGAGCAAGGTGAGTGAATCAAATCAACTTCTTAAATCGGCACCAAACACTGAAGTTTACTTGTTAAGTGTTTGTTTTTGTCCTGTCTGCAGTTTACAAGCATGTATGTCTTAATGTGTCATGCAGATCTGCCATCAAATCTCTCATCACCTTCCTGCGTTCCTCACGTCTAAGTGGTCCACTCTGTCCTGAATGTGAAAAGGAGATGACTGTCTAAAGGCTCTAACTTTCCATGAACACACACATAAAGATTTGTGCATGAAGTATGCACAAATGCAGTACACATAATAACATACATAGTGTATACATGCTCAGGCATGCAGAGCTCAGGAACAGATGAGTAGAAAAAAATAACTGGAGTGAAATGTAATAAAGGAGAATCTGTTTGTAAAGGATGAAGAATTTAGAGAGAGAGGAAAATAAGGGACACAGGGATAGTGGCATCAGCTTACCATTAATAATTGACGCCAGAGCCATCTATCGTTGATGGATTAGTTAGGGCTGCTCCACTTGCAGCCTCTGCAAGACAACATCAGGAAGTGGAGCAGGTTCTGGGGTCTGATCCAAAATAATGCACTACTGAATCTACCTGTGTGTCCTCTAGGTACACCAGAGAGTCTACTGATATGTGTACTGTGTTTATTGTTTGATGACAACATCTTACTTCTTATCCTGAGATTGCTGGCTTGGATTTCAGTATATCTAATCTCTTTCCCTCCCCGTTCTCCTTTTTTCTCTCTCTTCCTTCATCCTTCATCCTTCTTTCCTTCCTCTGTCTCCTCTTCTCTCATCTATCAGATAGCAGCTGTGAGGTCCCAGCTGAGCCCTGTGTGAGGATCATTTCTGGGTTGAATTAGTGTGAAATGGGCACATGGAATAGGTAGACAAAGCATGACATTGAGTCAGGATGAGAGAGAATGGGAGTGATAGGCCCCCAGGCATAGCTGCAGAGTAGAAGGGCTAAAAATTATGCTTCAAATGCACTTAAGATCAATGATAATTTTACCAGTTGTAAGACCTCATGATAGCACGTTTATCGGGTGTGAATAAGATGTGATTAAACCATCCCAGTAGCTCAGTAACCATGACATCTTTGTCACGTGGCAGCCCCTTTTTCTCCCTCCTACACTCAGATTTGAAATTAAAGCAAAATACCACAAAGAATCTTAAATCACATGGGAGTTACACTTTCATAAACCTTTGGCTATAGGCTGGAGCAACAAAAACGTTATATATTATATCCCCTCAGAAGAAAGTGTCACCATCAAACTACAGAGGTTTCTCACATGATGTCATGCCATTAGAGTTGTCCACAATACTGGACATGATACAACCACTGTTCGCGAGTGAAACATGTATTCCCCAAGTGGCTGATGAGTGGTTTCTAGAGGTTGCTGGCAGGTGCTAGGATGAAACTGGTCGTAAAGAGGTGCTCGGTGCTGCACCAATAACCGCCTTGTGATTGCTTTGGGCGCTAGTAGATTTCCACAGTTGCCCATAGTTTGCGTGGAAGACGGTCACTTGACTGCAAACACAAACTACTCATCAAGTCATAGTGAAACTGTAAAAAGTGAGACGCAAAACCAGTAATGGAGACGTTTTCCTTCAAAGTAAAAATTATACCTTTTGAAATGTGTTGGTTGTAGCAGTATGGCAGTGCAGTATGGCACTGCCATACTGCTGGCAATGCCATACGGCTCCAGCCCTGCCAATCTGGTAGAGACCAAAGCAATCGGAAGGAGGTTTTTTGACAATCAGTCAGGGAACATGCATTTTTTCACCCAGTATGGTTGCCAGGGGGTCACTAACTGGTCTCTAGGCCTGTGTGACTTATGCTTCATTAATGGATTTCCCAGCGACTGCCATCAACATCCACCAGCCACTGATCTAGGCCTGTGTGACAGTCCATAGCTGCCTACGGATTGCCAACATGCTGCTACCACTTAACCATAATTTCCCCTTAAGTGTGTTAATAATCAACAATACATTCTAATATAGACTGTATTTTGGACATGATGACCTCCTATAGGTTTTTGGACTCTCTGGACATTTCACAACCTCATTTTGGTCACTGCCTCGTTGGTTTGTGGACCCAGAAGTTAGCTTACTTCAGGAGAGGGTGAAGTGTGCAAGCAAGCATGGTTGGCAAGCTACATAAACAAAGAGTACAGGTGCAATGCACAGACTCAGATACCTGCTAATTAGCACTAATGTACAAATAAAATAATATAATTTTACTCATCCAAAATGAGGCTTTTTGTATGGGCTGTTGCACAAATAATTTCAGAGTAGGTTATGTTCCAAAGTGCACCAGCGCAATAAACAGAGCTCCAGTTTAGTGACTCAAATTAGCTGAGCAAACAGCTATCAGTTAAAGCTTCCTGGGTCTGCACAGGCTGGTTTGGGTTAGTCAAAGCCAGGCCCTTGAATTTAACTTAGACACAATAAAGAAAAATACTTGTACTGTCCTCTTAAGAGTTACTGGGGGCACTGATCACTGATCACCGTGTTCCTTGGGCTTGTCTTGGAGTGAAGCCATTACTTCAGTTCACTACAAAACCCGGCTTACATAAACTCTAAAGTTAACAGCTCAGCAAATAAGTAATAACGCTGATTCAGCAGGCATACAAGTTAGAATTCTTATGTCAGACAGCTCAAAGCCCCACAGTGGTTATTATCAGATACACATCTAGAGTGGCTCGTCTAGCCTGACTTATTTCCTCTTGTTTAGCACAGTTAGAGGGTGTTTTTTTTTTTTAACCTTTTCTGCTGCACCCACGGACTAGCTTATCTCGCATTTCAGTGTCAATGTCAGTTTTATTTATATAGCACATTCTATTACATGTAAACTCAATGTGCTTAACATAGAAGATACAAACACTTAAAAAAAACTATGTAGCTCTACAATGTCTTAGGGCAACAAAAACAACAGGACAAAACTTGACAAAGACATAAAATACAAGTTGTCTCTCTCTCTCACACACACACACACACACACACACACACACACACACACACACACACACACACACACACACACACACACATGATATGAGAAGTTTGATCCAGTTTATTCAGACCTAACCTGTGCTATGAGTTCTTTAAGACGTGTAAAACAATACAGAAGGTCAGCATGGATGCATTTTGCATTTTAAGTGTGCTTTGTCATCCGTGGTTCCTTCAAGCTTGAGGCTTGAGAGGGTTTGGTAATTATCTGCACATCCTGCAAAGTGTAGGCCATAAAATCCTCTGCTCTCTTCCTGTTTTTTCCTTTATTCTTTTATTGAGGGGGATTGAGGGATTGGACGGGTAGCACTCGAAAGCTGATTATATCAGAGCCCTGCTGTGAGGAGGGCAGACCGACGGGGCCCAAGGTGGGGTGATGGTGGGAGGTGGGGCTTGAGGGGGTCAGGGGGTACGCAGGGAAAAGATGGGGGAAGGGATGAAGGTGGAGAAGGATGACCAGGGAATAGAACAGGAAGAGATAAGAGGCATGCAGATTAGTGTTGTTAAAGGATTAGGAAAATGTATTGGGAATACTCAGAGATGCATCTAATTTAGGCTTTAGTCCTCTGCGAGCTGTCTTGCAGTGTGTGGCAAACAATTGTCTTCCTTTCTGCATTCATGCTAAAATGTGGACTGTCTTAACATCAGGGCCCGCTAATCAAAAATAACTAAAAGATATATAAACAAGAAGAAAACCATCTACTGGGTTAAATCCAGTAAAGAAAGCTGCCTGTTTGCTTCTGAACCTGGAAGTCAAACCACCCAAGCAGAGAACGAAGTTTATTTGTTTGTCTTAGCATGAGTTCGTCACAGCTGTTTGTGTTTCATGCATAAGCAATAAAAATGCTAAGATAATTGATCAGAGAGGTTTCAATAAAATGTTTGTCAATCATAGGAGAGATTTTTGTTCAGGTGCTGAGTGGTCTCGGTTTAATCAGCACAGAGCCTCATAATGAGAGCGTTGTCTCTCTAAAATACCTGATAACACTTTCACTGCAAGAAGCATCTTCCTGTATTGACTGCATTAGTGTATTTTATTTTTTTAATTTCCTGTATAGTCTTTCCATAACTGCATCTGGAACTGCAATCACTGAAAATGTATTTTCCCTCAGGAAGACATTTGAGCACGGCATGTCTGATCGAGGGTGCAGTTTAAGAGATTTTAAAAATAACAGGATCAGACATAATTACCAAATCTTTTCTAGGCCAAGCTAAACAAATCAATGCAACTTCCTTTATAATCCCGGTGTTTCTCCAACACTGAAAACACCTCACATTTTCTTGTTTAAAGCAAAGTAACAGTGACAATGTATTTATTTCGTCTCTCCCAGGAGTAAGCCTCGCAGCCAATCAGGAAGACGAGACGGACATGGAGACGTTTCAGATGGAGATTGACAAGGAAACCAAGAAGTGCACGTTCCGCACCAGCCAAGGGGACTACTGGGCTCTGGTGGCTCATGGAGGCATCCAGAGTACTGCAACTGAAGTGTAAGTGAAGTATTTTATGTGGTGTATAGAGCAAAATGGGTACAGTTATTATTTACATGTCTCAGTTCCACATTTCATATTACAGAAATGCTATTCTTTGTAGCAGAAGTAGCTGACAATTAAGATGGAAGGATTAAAATAACAGGGAAAGTTGCATGCATGCATGAGAAGACAAACAGGTGTATCATAAACAGTGGAGGAAATTAGTATTTGATCTGCTGTTGAATTAGTAAGTTTGCTCACTTACGAAGAAATGAACAGTCTCTAATTTTTATGGAAGTTTCATTTTAATGGAGACAGAGACAGAATATCAGACAAAAAGCCAAAAAACTGATTTGCATGTCATTGAGTGAAATAAGTATTTGATCCCCAAGCAAAACAATGACTGAGTACTTGGTGGAGAAACCTGTGTTGGGAAGCACAGCGGTAAGATGTTTTTTGTAGTTGGTCACCAGGTTTCCACACATCTCAGGACAGGTTTTTGGTCCACTCCTCTTCACAGAAACTCGGTTTTCATGGCTGCTGCTTGAACACTCGAAGCTTCAGCTCCCTCAATTGATTTTATAAAGGATTAGCATCTGGAGACTCTGTGACCATAATCTGCTTCTTTAGCCACTCCTTTGTTGCCTTGTTTTGGGTCATTGTCATGCTGGAGGAGCCATCATCAGTGTTCTGGCCGAGGGAAGGAGGTTCTCGTCCAAGATTTTACACTGCACGGCTCCATCCATTGGCCCCTCAATGCGGTGAAGTCATCGTGTACCCTCAGCAGAAAAACAGCCCCAAAGCATCATGTTTCCACCGCCTGCTTGACAGTGGCGATGATGTTCTTTGGGTCATGCTCAGCATTTCTCTTCCTCTAAACACAGTGGGTCGAGTTGATGCCAAAGAGCTCTATTTTGGTTCAATCCATTACGGTGTAGTGTGTTACCAGTGGTCCTCTTGTAGACTGTGGTCCAAACTGGCTTCAGATCATTAACAAACTCCTCATCCCATGTAGTTTTGGGCTGATCCACCACCTTTCTCATGATCATCCTCACCCCACGAGACAAGATCTTGCAAAGTGCTCCAGACCGAGGGTGACTGATCATCATTTTATAATTCTTCCATTTCCAAATAATCGCAAAGACAGTTGTCAACTTCTCACCAAACTTCTTGCTGATGGTTTTGTAGCCCATTCAAGCCTCGTGCAGGTCTACAATCTTGTCCCTGACGTCCTCTGACAGCTCTTTGGTTTTGGAGAGGTTGGAGTGGAAGAAATTGATGCTGTGGACAGCTTTGCTTTATATGCATAACAAGTTGAAATCAGGAGTATCTATAATTGATTGATTGCTTGTAATCTGTGTGTCACATGGGCACACACCCAATCTGTGGGAGCCAAAATTCTGGCTGTGTTATACTTATTTCGCTCAATGCCACACAAATCAATTTATGAGCAAACTTACTAATTTAGCAGGTGATCAAATAATTATTTTTTCCTACTGTATAATGATAAATAAGTGGTCTGGGTGCATGGTACCTTAACAAATTACAAATTTTGGCAATTCTCATTTTAGTTTACACACTATACACAACACTGAACTGCACAGAAAGTCTGAAATCTTTTCTACCGCAGGTCAGCAAACACCATGTTTTCAGTGGAGTGGCTTGGCCACAAGGTGGCACTAAAAGCCAGCAATGGCAAATACATCTGTACCAAGAAGAATGGCCAGTTAGTCGCTGTCAGTGACTCCATAGGTATGAGACAGTTCCTCTCCCTTCAGCCCAACTCTTTAGTAAATGAAAAGATGTCTCTTACCTCTCCTGTGTTGCTTATTTTTCTGATCATTTCAATGTTAAATTTTTTCCAGGGGGTGATGAACAGTTCACTTTGAAACTAATAAACCGACCCATGCTGATCCTTAGAGGGCAGAATGGATTCATCTGCCGCCACAGAAACTCTAACACACTGGATGCCAGCAGATCTGTCTATGACATTTTCACTCTGCAGTTCAGCAACGGAGCCTACCATATTAAAGGTCAGAACATACCCACTCAAACACACTACTGGAAAAAAAAAGCAAGGTTAATTAGTTTTCCTCTAATTTCATTCTTTTTTTAGTCATTTCTATTTTTGTCTGACTTTTATGTATTTACTTTAAACCCTGCAGGTGTTGATGGCCAGTTCTGGTACGTGAACAGTGCCGGGCTGGTGTGTTCAGATGGCGAGGCCCCTGAGGATTTCACTCTGGAGCTACTTGAGCATGGTCGCCTCGCCATCCGTGGAAAGAATGGCAAATACCTGCGTGGAGACCAGGGAGGCACACTGAAGGGAGATGGACTCAGTGTGAGCAGCTCAGCCCTCTGGGAGTATTAATACAAACCAATATTTGTCCAAATTTGAATCTCGGCTCTTCTCATTGTTGGCAGTAACTGCTTAATGTGACTCTTAAGTCACAGTTTTTTTCTCCTTCCTTTTGCAAAGAGTAATCAGAGAGGCTTGGAGAGCTAGGTGAACGAAGAGAATACGGCATATACTGGGCCAAGAGAATCTTGATGAAATGAACAGTGTTTTGAGTGAGGATTACAACAATTAGTATTAATGAACAGTTAATTTCTGAAACTAAAGAACAAAAAGATGAAGATTTTTGGCAGATTTAGATATTAGAATGACATAAATAAGACTTTTCATTATATCATCTTCGTGTCCATCTGTATCTTTGTTGCCTTTTTACCACTCCAAACATGTATTACTTGAGCAAGCCAGCAAAGTTGTAGTGTGGGCATGTAATGGTACCTTTCACTCATTAAGTCAAGTGTCTCAGGGTGCCATTTGAGACAGACGTAGTCTAGTCATTATTAGAAGTGATGTCACCCTCAAGGGGGGGGTGAAGTCATGCATGATATTACTGTCTGAGTTTATTAGGAGATTAGAGTGACAAGGTTAGAAAAAGCTACCTGTAGAAACAGAGAACGAGTCGTGCTGGGCGTGTTTTGTTTTGCTTTTTTTTTCTTGCATTTTTTGTTGAGGTATAAAAACAACTTTTATCAGAATTACAGGAACTAGGGGTATCCTAAAAAGTTGAAAATATGATTCCTTCCCATTATCTTGACAAAATTAGCAGTACTATATTGTGTGAGTGCCATAGCAGTCAATAAAACGATGACCAATTTCATGCCTTGTTGATGTCAGAGATCAGAGGAGAAGCTCATAGGAAGGAAACAGCAACTCAAATACAAACAAGGTATGCAGAAGAGCATCTCTGAACATTCAGCATGTCGAACCTTGAAGCAGATGGGCTATAGCAGCAGAAGACCACACTGTGTTCCACTCGTACTGAGGCTACAAATCAGAAGTACTCACCAAAAATTGGACAATACAAGACTGGAAAAAGAAACACTGCCATCGGCGTAATGGTGTGGGGATATTTTCTTGGCACACTGTGGGTCCCTTAGTACTAGCCTACACACCACAGCCTACCTGACTATTGTTGCTGATCGTGCCCATCCATTTATGACCACAGTGTACCCATCCTCTGATGGCTGCTTCTAGCAGGATATTGCACACAAAGTTCAAATGATCTCTGGCCTCTTGAACATGAGTTCACTGTAGTCACCAGATTTCAATTTAATAGAGCACCTTTGGGATGTAGTGCAGTCAATAAATCTGCAGCAACTGTATGATGCTATCATGTCACTATGGACCAAAATCTCTGAGGAATGTTTCCAGCACCTTACTGAATCCATGCCAAGAAGAAATAAAGGCAGTCCAAGGGTGTCCTAGCCTGGTACTAAGGCATACCCTAATAAAGTGGCCAGTGAGTGTATAATCAAGTGCACTACTGATGTTAATTAGTACTAACTAACTGCCGAGACTGGTTCTGTTTTTGGATGCATTTTAGCCGCCATAGTGAGAGAGTTTAACAGCTAAGAAACAAAGATTTCACCTGGGTTTCTCCACAAGTTAGGACCTGCTGCTGCTGCTGCTGTGTGCATGTGGAGACCATCAGACTGCACAAATGACACCTTGATGCTAGCAGGTGTTACTGTTGCTATTCCTGTGAAGGCATCAGAAAGTGCTGGTACTCAAATTATGGCACACTGGCCAGTTGCTTACTGACTTTCTCCTCCTAAATGTCCTTCCTTGCTCTTCTTCAGTTCTTTATTGATAACAGTGATTGTTATTTGACAAAAAGAAAATGTCCTGCTGAGAATTCCTAAGCTACTGGCTGCTGTCAGTTTCTTTGTTCTGCTTGAAATTAAGCAAATAAATTCTCATCTTCTGTTTATGTGTTCATTCTTGTGTCTAAAAGCAGTCCAGTGACATATTACACTGTTTCATAATTTATTAAACAGAAAATGAGCCAAACTGCAGATGCAGTGTGTGAAAAACTAAGTGCAGCCCATGATTCAGTAGCTCGTAGAACCACCTTTAGCAGCAATAACTCGGTCTCTCACAGGTTGAGGTCTGGACTTTGACTGGGTCATCGCAACATCTCAATTCTTTTCTTTTTTAGCCATTCTGTTGCAGATTTGCTGCTGTGCTGAGGTATAGAGATACTTATTATACTTTGGTATACAGAGGATTTTATGGTCCACTCAATGACTGCAAAGTGCTTGTTTTGCAGGTCCTGTGGCTGCAAAGCAAGCCCGAATCCTCAGCCCTCCACCACTGCGCATGACAGTTTGAGGTGTTTGTGCTGATATGCTGTTTGGTTTTTGCTAAGTGTGCATTATGGCCAAACATCTCCACTTTGGTCTCATCTACTTAAAGCACATTGTTCCAGAAGCCTTGTGGTTTGTTCGGATGCAACTTTACAAACCTAAAGCTGTGAGGCCATGTTCTTTTCTTCCAAATAAAATCATACGTGTTCAGTCTTTTTCTACTGTTGGGAACTTGAACATTTAACACACTAACTGAGACCTGTAGAGTCTGAAATGCAGCTGATGGGGTGAATAATATTTCTCACTGTAGACTGATGGACGTCAAATGGTTTATAACATTCCTTAGATTAATGGCCAGACACAGGTGCTTCTTTAAGATCATTGATGATATCTTCCCTCCTTGGCATTGTGTTAACACACACCTGAATGCTCCAGACCTGCCAAATCTTCCTGTTTTTTATAGAAGTGCTAACACTTACTGAGCAGCAGCTGTCAGCTACTTACCCTCTTAATTCCTGTGGAAGCAGTATGGCTGTAGTTTTTCACACACTGCTTCTGCATTTTGGCTTAGCTTTTGTTAAATAAATAATGACACGGTGTAATATATCATGTGTTATTGTTCACCTGAAGTTCTATTTATCTAATATTAAGACCTGCTTAGGCACAGATTATTTTTATTATGTCCTGATACATAAAACCTTGTAATTAAAAGACGTTATACTTTCTTTTTATCGTGACTGTAGGTGACCAAACCCACATTTTCAGGAACATATAAGTCACTAATCCAGTTCTGAACCTAGAAACTTTTCAGGCTCATGGTGTAATCAGTCAGCTTGCTGTACCTCTAAGACACCTCTAACCTGCAGAGCGTTGCTTATGTTGTGAGTCTGAGCCAGACGTCCACAGGACAATGGCTGTTAAGTAAAAAGGATTCAGTGAGTCACACGTCTCTGCAACGTGATGCACCACAACATGACCAACACAATCCTGATAATCTATTCTATCTATAAAAAAAATCTAGAGGCATTTATTCACTTCATGCAGCAGCTTCTTTGATCAAAGGAAATATATCCATGTGTAAGTCTACTGATGATGCTCACCTTTAAACTGTAACAGGATAATCATTACACTGATTAATAACTAGCCTGACTAGGAGTCACCTTTTCATATAAACTCAATTACTGTCCTGTGGTTTGTAGCCATCAGAAGCCTGTTGTATTCCAGTAAGTGGCGTAAACTGTTTGAAATCAGTGTAACGACTGTGTGAGTCTGTGTATTAAAAGCTCGTCTCTAGGGTTTACAGAAAATGGTTTGAAAAGGAGAAAATATTCACTGAGCAGCAGGCGAAAATGCCTTGTTGATGTCAGGTGAGAATGGCCAGGCTGCTTCAAGCTGATAGAAATGCAGCAGTAACTCAGGTAACGACTCGTTACAACCAAGGCAGGCAGAAGAGCATCTTGGAATGCACAACACATCGATCTTTGAAGCAGACGGGCTGCAGCAGCAGCAGAAGACCACACCGGATGCCACTCCTGTCAGCTAAGAACAGGAAATTGAGGCTACATTACACGTGGGCCTCATCAAAACTGGGCAATTGAAGATTGGAAAAATATTGCCTGGTTGATGAATCTCAGTTGCTACTGTGATTATTTGGATGTAGGGTCAAACTTTGTTATTAACAACATGAAAGCACGGATCCATCCTGCCTCATATCAGCGGTTCAGGCTGCTGGTGTAACGGTCTGAGGGATATCTTCTTGGTATACTTTGGACCCCTCAGTACCAATTAATTGAGCATCATTTAAACATCACTGCCTGCCTGAGTATTGTTGCTGACCATGTCCATCCCTTTATGACCACAGCGGGCCCATTTTCTGCTTCTAGCAGCATAACACACCATGTCACAAATCACACATCACCTCAAACTGGTTTCTTGAACATGATGGTGAGTTCACTGAACTCAAATGGCCTCCACAGTCACCAGATTTCAATCAAGCACAGCACCTTTGGGATGTGGTGGAATGGGATTTTCCCACCATGGATGTGCAGCTGACTATGTGATGCTTCCATGTGAATATGGATGTTTCCAGCAGCTTGTTGAATCTATGCCACAAAGAATTAAGGCAGTTCTAAAGACAAACAATGGGCCAATCAAGCCAATTAACAGTGTGCCTAATAAAGTGTCTTGTGACTGCGACACCTACATGCCTGAAATATCAGGAGACTATAAACCGCAGTAAAATATTAATAATTGGAAACTAAAAAGTCACATGAGAATAAACATAAAGAGGAGCAAATTTACAGAAATATAAACTTCACTGAATTTATTGCCATGTGAATTACCAAAATAATCCCTCTTATTACACATTATACACATTATATGTACTTTGCACCATGACAAGGGCTGGCAGCAAAGTCAGATTACACAACAGCAGACAAGAAAGGGCAGCTGTGTGGGTGTTACGTTACGAGCAGAGGATTTTGTCTGAGTTCTTGGTAAACGCTGAGAAGCCGTCGGTTTCTCTGCACTGCGGACATGACCTCACCAAAGGCTCCTGAGATCTGACTTTGCTGGATCTGTTAACATAGAGAGGACACAAAAAAAAACACAGACAAGCTTTAATCTTAACACAGTTACAGACATCGCAACCCTTAAAAAGCCCTAAAGTCTCGCTATCCAATTAATGCAACTAAGAGAAAAACAGTTGGATAATTTACTGTATTTAATGATACAAAACACTCTCTGGGCTTTGACATTAACGAGATTTATCGTCAAGTGCAGCCCCACCTACCTCGGCCCGCTGCAGTGCCCGTCTTAATCCGAAAATCTGGACATTCTTTGTGGAGGCAGCTTTCTCCGCAGCTTTCTGCAGCAGAGTCTGTGTCAAGGAATAGAGCACATGGAATACTGTATTAGCCCATTAAATGTGTATAAAATGTATTTTTACACCCCTACTTAAAAAAAAAAAAAAAAGCTACTTTTAGCTGCTCCCTTATTCACACGGGGTCACCACAGCGGGTAGCGCCGCATGCTTGATTTCTGGCAGATTTATACGCCAGATGTCCTTCCTGACGCGGCCCCCGAGGGATCTGTGTCTCCTCCCGCGGAATCGAAGCGGGGATCTTTCGCTTGTTAGGCGAACGTGTGAACCACTACAGTAGGGAGCCACTATTTTTATGCTCCTTCTATTTATGTAAATTCAAAGAGAGCGCCAATGGCTGGAAGGTGGAATGGCAATTTTGCACATGTTCCACAAAAGTTCAGTAATATGTTGTACATCTTTACAGTTTTATGTTTTAAAAAAAAAACTAAACTAAATGAACACTAAAGATTCAAAATGGGCAAATATGTCCAAATTTACCTGAAAATGAGCTCATAAGTGTGTTCTGTACCTGTATCCGGCGCAGCACAGCATGGTGCAGGCCACACACCGCTGCTATAGACGAGCTCTCAATCTGAACCTCTATTGTGGCCTCCTTGCCTGTGCTCTCCTCCCCTACATTTGTCTGGAGAATAAAGGAGCAATGATGCCGATGATCCAAAACGCACAGATGTATGATTATATCATATCAGAAAATGGTTCACCTCTTTTGCTGTCAGTTTCACTGATGCTCCGTTGGGACCACGAGCGTGGACCACTGAGGTGTTCAAAGCAGTCTTGTCTCCTCGGTATCCCATCTTCACTCCTCCAAGATCTTCAGACAACAGCCACTCAAGCAAAGACGGGTAGAGATCTTCGAGGTCTCGCTTCTGCCCTTTGGTATCCAAATTATCCCTCAGGAACTCCGATGACACCCGTACACTTGCTGAATACTTCTCAGGCTCAGGCTTTGTAGCACTTTCTCCCCCTCTGTCCATTCGACCACTGCACCTGACCTGGCGTGAGCTTAAAAAGGTTTGG
Organism: Archocentrus centrarchus; assembly: GCF_007364275.1. Taxonomy (NCBI): domain Eukaryota; kingdom Metazoa; phylum Chordata; class Actinopteri; order Cichliformes; family Cichlidae; genus Archocentrus; species Archocentrus centrarchus. Next base: position 7,058,170 of record NC_044364.1, read on the forward strand.
ATGGCATCTGCTGCGATGCTGCTGGGCTGAACAGTGGCCATCTTATGGGTAGTTGTGGGACTGTTCACCTGCAGGGCATGAAGCCAGTCCACGGTCAGTGTGGTCAAGGGCAAACTGATACAGCTTGGAAAGCTCGCCCCCTCCTCCTCCTCCTCTCCCAGAAGACTCGAGAGTGAGAATATGATTGAGCAGCTCACAGTCATGGGGAAGGATGCGTTGCTTGCATCTGCTATGGGCAGAGACACTTCAAATGCTTCTCCTGGACAGAGGTTGTGGAACGGGAATGAAAAATTAGTGGAGCTTTCCCCTCCTGCAGAGGAAGAACAGGACAGAGGGAACACAGTGACGCTCAGTGTCCAGCCTTGTTCCAGGACAAAAGGACTTGAATTATGCAGGACACACACAAGGTTCAAGGAGTCTTTTTGAAGGAGTCTGCTCCAGCTAGTCTCGGCGTGACATCTGAGTGGTTTCTCCTGAACGGGAAGATCAGTATTTGAGTTGGACATCAGCAGGAAACTGATGCTGACCACGTGATTCAGACGCCTCAGAATTTGGTTTTTGGATTTGATGGCCATTTTCAGCACTGACGCTCTACAAAAAGAAGGCAAGAAAAACCACAGAGACATTTACAAATGTTGTCTTTTACTCCCGATCAAACGTTTGTCGGGTATACCTTTCACAAACATCCCCGATGGCAGACAGGAGGTCCCTGACACTGCGGCCCACCTGTGTGGACGGCAGCTTAGACAATCCTGCATCCTCTCTCCTCACAGGTAAGCTGATGCTCTGGAGCTGCCCTCTGACTGACACTCCCAGCAGCTGAACATCACCTGATATGGAGGAACCATTTTTAGAGTTTGAAAAAAGTGTTTGAAAATTTAAACTAAAATACAATAAAGAGTTACATAGGTTTATGACAAAATTTCCATATACATCTTAAGACAGCGTGCACATGGGACTTTTCCCTAACTTGAAGCACACATTGAACCTAAATTTAGAATAAATCAATTCCAAGTCAGCACTTCTATCCTGCTCACCTGCAGTGTTGCATGCAGGCTCAGCTAGGGCAATGACTCTGCACACATTTAAACTGGTGGGGCTTTGAAGGACAGCCGCCGTCATGCTAGATGTCTCTTCCCCTCTTCCTTTGCTCTCCCTTCCAGATGATCCCTCTGACAGATCCAGCTGTAGCAGATCTGAACCAGTGCTGTAGTAAAGACAGCTTTTATCCACACAGCCGCACGCCACAGGCCCCGGTACGCACCCCTCAGTAAAACCAGCCACAATGCCTTCTCCCTCTGCACCTGCCTTGTCAGTCTTGATCAGGACCACTCTGCCTCGTTCACCCGCAGCAACCAAGCACTGTGAGTGACCCGTTTCCATGACAACAGATGCTCCGACAAAACAGACCGGCTGCTCGAGGCTGTGCAGAACTCGAAGGCGCGATCCCGGGAGACGCAGAGGGAGGAAGCACAGCCGCCCGTCCGGCAGGCCGCAAAGGATGACCGGGGATTTGGCGAGGGCAGCTTCGACTCCAAACAACAGTTTGAAGAGGAGAGGCTCCAGGTGGAAGTGGTCTTGAGCTGCAGTTGACTTCACTGAGGTAGGGGAGGAAGACGGTGCTGCCACATCACCAGAATGTATGCAAATCAGCACAGAACTCCTTCTCGGTCCTCTCTTTGACTCAGCGTCACCACAACCGACAGCTGAGATCAGTGGCAGACTGAACGAACCGAACTCCTCGTAGCTGCTGGGCACTGTTTGCATTGGTGTTTTGTACAAAGTCAACAGCCAGGAGGTGTCTCTCTGGCAAAGGGTCAGGAGCACAGAGCCAACGAGGAGCAGAGATGACACTCCATCTGTTCCAGTGACAAGAAGCTCAGGAGAGATTTTCAGCTCAGCTGGACTGGAGGATGTATTGGCTTGAGTGCTTTGATCCCTGCAGGGGTGAAAAGTCATATTACATGCATTACATCTGACAATGATTTTAATAACACGTGGACAGTTTTGTAGCATAAATTAGAAAATGTTTATCAAAATCTAATTATGAAGACTCATACCTGTGTAGCAGAAATTGTAAGTTGACACAGTAAACTCCACTCCTACATGCAACATAGATTAGCTGCTTGTCGTGGTTTCCAACCAGGTCACTAACAGGACCGGGTAACTGGAGGACAGCCTGCAAACAGCACAATATAAAGCAACAAAGTATGATTAACCCAGAGGGATGCCCCACAATGCAGCTTATGTCCGATCCATGTAAACCGGATACTTGCCGTGACTTTTCTCTCACGTTTACTGAAGACATAGATTTCTTCGGTGCCAGTGCAGATGAAAACATTTTCACCAAAACCACAGAGGATCTTTATTTTACTAGATCCTCCCGAAAACCCTAACTGTGCCCAAGTCTCGACAGCACAGCGTCCCTCCATAGCCACGACCCGGGAGAAGAAGAAGAAGAAGCAACTGCTGGTACTCTCGGCTCATGGAGGGACGCTAACGTGAACGCTTGGGAGGTTATGTGAACCGGTTGTTGACAGAGGACGTCCCACTCTCACAAAGTTCCGCGCGTTGCGTTTTTTGACCAATAAACGCAACGAACTACATTACCCATGAGAAAAAAGCGGAAGTTAGAAGCTAGGACAACGGATGCTGGAATTTTAAGTTGACTCATACTCACGGAGGAGGGAATAGAATGGGAGTAATGTGACTTTTTATTATTGTTATTATTATTATTATTATTTTAAACTACGGTTGAGTACAAATTTAATCGTAGTTTGGACACATGTGTCTGATAATTTGAATCATTTGCTCTCTTCGTCAGGAACACTTGGTGGCGCGCTTGTGCTCATACTGCACAGACGAAGAAGATCGGCGACCTTCGGCCACCAATCAGAACAGTGGAAGTGGAGAGACGCCGAAATTTGAAAAGGCCCCGTAGCTCGGTTTTTTAAGGTAGCTAACAGGTTCGGGCGACAGCAGCTAAATATAATGGACCCATACAACGAAGAGGATATTAAAATGTATTTCTTTGAGAATAGGTTAAAAACGTTTGAGGGATGGCCTTTCGACGAAGACTGCAAATGCACACCGGAAAACGTGAGTTAACGTTTGAAACAGTTGTGTTGGGAGACGGTGAGCAGAGGCTTCCTGTTGACATGCTAACAGTACAAAAACAGCTGCCTTTTAAAGACAAAAAACAACGAAAGCAGCCCAACTTTGGTGTCGCTGGGGTGATTTAAGTGTAATATCGTTTGTCTGACTCGCCATCTGCATACCTTAGAGGTCAGCAATAATTACCTCAATATCACTCGATTTGGCTTTGGCTCATAGTCATTTTCACACTTAAAAGGCTGAAACATTAACTGCAAGTAGCTGGTGTTTTCCTCGTTCATTCATCTAAAGTATATTTTATTCAGTCAAAATTGCTTAAATCAGTGCAGTAATATACATTCACGGTCACTTTATTTGGTGCACCTTGCCAGTACCGGGTTGTGATGCCAATCTGCCGTTCCACTACATCTCAAAGGTGCTCTAATAGATTGAGATCTGATGACTAAGGAGGCTATTTGAGTGAAGTGAACTCACTGTCATGTTTAAGAAAGCAATTTGAGATTATTTGAGCTTTGCGGCATGGCAAGTTATCCTGCTGGAAGCTGCCATCAGTGGTCATAAAGGAATGAACATGGTCAGCAACAATACTCAGGTAGGCTCTGGCATCCAAATGATGCTCAGTTGGTGCTAATGGGTCTAAAATGTGCCTCCATACCATTACATCACCATCAGCAGCCTGAACCACTGATACGAGGCAGGATAGATTCATGCTTTCATGTTGATTATGCCAAATTCTGATCCTACTGTCACAATACCAATTGAGATTGGTGCACTACACTTATACAGTGTAGTGTGTAGCTCATTAAAATGAAATGCACTATAGAGACAAATAGAGCCAATAAAGTAAAAGTTACTTAGGCGAATGAGCTCAGTTAAACAGAAAAAATTAAGAGCTGAATAAATAAAAGATGAGATTAATGCAACATGGAGCTTAATAATTTAAGGTCTAAATAAAAATGAGAAATAAATATACTGGTTAATTAAACAAAAGCTGAATATAATACAGTGTAATAGGTTTTTAGATTTTGTTTTCTTGCAGCATGACTTTTTTTTCATTTGTTCCTGCAGATGGCCAAAGCTGGCTTCATCCACACACCTTCAGAGAACAGCCCAGACACTGCCATGTGTTTCTTTTGCCTCAAAGAGCTGGAGGGCTGGGAGCCGGAGGATGACCCACAGTAAGCTCACACATCACATTGCTGGGCTCGTCTGTCAGAAATTAAAAAAATAAATAAATAACTGCCCAAGATTTGTACAACTTAATTTCTTCCATCAGTTTAAGTTCTTGGTTTAACAAGTCATTAATAAATCAGTTAATAATTGTCTTCAATAAATGATCAGTATTTTCCCAAACTTCAGGAATGCTGCCAAGTGGCTGTCAAAGTTATTGCCAAGTGACTCTTGCTGAAATTTTATGGCAGCTCGGAATTATCTGTCCTGACCCCGGGTCATTTCCCACTTTCTGGCTCACCGGTAACAAAATCATGCTTGTTGGAGATCTGGTGACACAAATAATGGACAAAATGGCCAGCATCCTCTACTATTTAAAATAGTCAATGAGAAGCTTGTTTTAGGCTTATTGATATCTTTTTTTTTTTTTTTTTTTTTTTTCTCCTTCCTGTCTCCTGTAATAGCTGTTGACTCCCATCAGCCTTTTGTTTAGTGTGTGAGTTTACTTGTGGCCACTGGTCCCTCTCCAGTGGATTTTTGAAGAAAAAAAAAAATCCTAATTTGGCACTTAGTGTCATAATTCACAAGACTTTCATGTTTCAGTTACATCGTTTTGTAGTCTTTGTGACTGCGTGTTAAATGTTTGCTCGTTCTTCCTCATCCCTCTCTTGTTTTTGCCAGAAAGGAGCACAAATCTCATTCACCCTCCTGCCACTTCATCGCCCTGAAGAAAAAGGTGGAAGAGCTGACTGTGGAGGAATTCTTCAAACTGCAGAAAGAGAAGCAGAAGTTCATCCTTGTACGTTCTTTATAGCAAACCTTTTAATTGTGTTGACTTGTATGATGGACAATTAAACCAGTTAAACTGTTCATCTTTTTAACTTTATTTATCTTTCTTGACATGTTTAAGTAAATCACTTTCCTGACTAGAATAATGTCTGATGATGATTTTCGGGGCAACACAGCACCTCTGCATTTATACTGATCTGCAGTTGATCTCCTTTGCTCACAGAACAAATCTTGTAACGAGAACATCACCAAGTTTGAAGAGGCAGCCAAACTGAAACGAGCAGATATCATCAAGAGGGCCACAGGAGAAGAGTGACACAGCAACACGTTCAGATGAATGACATGAGCATTGTGTGTGTGTGTGTGTGAGAGAGAGAGAGAGAATAATTGTTCCTGTCAAATGAGTGACTTGTTATTCACCAATTTTTCATGTTTCGTGGTTCCTTTGTGTGCCTTCATGTCATCTTTGTGTTGATGAATGTTTATCTTTTTATGTTTTCTTTTTAATAAACTTTATTTCTTTACCACATTTATTCTTGGTGTTAATTTGAATCCACTAGAGAGCTATATAAATCCTGCACTTGAAAGGTCTGGGTTTATAAGATTTTATATAAATATCATTATTGAGCCTCTCTGGTATTATTTATATATAAATATATATAATTTTTTTTTTTATGAACGCTAACACATTTCTAGGTTTCTCATAGAGTAACCCAACCCTGAGGAAATGTAGCCTCTTAATTCTCTATTATTTGCTCCCTCCGTGTTTTGCGTAAATGTGTGCGTTTCAGTGCGAATCAGAGTCCCTCCCAGGCAGAAGCTGCTGCTGTTCAGGCAGGCTGTCATCTCCACTGCTGTGTGACTTTATTCATACATGGAAAAGAGAAGTTGATATCCATCTTTGTTCTTAAGAATTTGATTGCTGGGTTGGAATTTTTTTTTAACTTTTTATTCTTAGATTTTCTGATTATTTTTGCCTGCGGTGATGAGCGCGTAAACACTCCAAAGACCGAATCAACACCAGGAGACCTCCGTTACGCATGAGCTGAAGCCATCGGGTTTACGCGTGTCTTAAACCGTTACCTGTGCAGGATGAAGGTATCATTTGGCGCTTTCGTGATCGCAGCCGGCATCTGCGGGATCCTGAGCTTCGCCTTTTTGGCCACTTCCCTCGGAACCGACTATTGGTACATTATAGAAATGAATCCCATGAACGTCAGCGACTTTGAGAACCTGAGCTCCCACTCAGGACTGTGGAGCATCAACGAAGGTAAGCTACTGCTTTCCCTTAACTTTGCCTCGAAACGTCTGAGACTTAAGCATTCAGCCAAGCTGTTTTAATAACCTCACTGTTAACGGAGCGCCCGTGTTTGTTTCCCGCTGTTAAATGTAACATTCAGGTGGAAAGATGAACGCGGACTCTATTGACTCGTTCAGAGCTGACTACTCCAGACTGTCTGACGCTGAGCTGCGTATGCTGAGTGAGTTTTTATGAAACACTACCAGATTTTCTGCTAATGAACTTTCACTGTCAAGACGGCCATAACTTCACTGATGCCCCATAATCCATCTGTTTATGCCCAGACATGCACAGTGCGATAGTGGTGATGCTTCCTCTCAGCCTGGTTCTGCTGCTCTTTGGGGGCATCTGCGGATTGGTCAGCTCGCTGGCTCGGAGCCCGGTCCTCCTCACCGGCACGGCATCGTACTTCTTTATCTGCAGTAAGTTCGGCTTCACTTCATTTACTTAGCTCGGGTCTGTTTAACCTCAGATGCACTGCAGGGCGAAGGTCAGGTCCAGATGTCCAGCTCTCAGTATTGAATTGTGCTTTATGAAGGCTCTGGAAACGGAAAACACTTAGTTGCTAAGGGTTTTAGTGCATCAGCAGAAATATGTTACCATCTATTCAATAAAGACACCAAAAGAATATGCACACGAGCCAGTCAGGCTACAGAAATATAACAAATACCGACTATCAAACATAGGTGGTACAAGTAAATAGACTCCAAATATAAAGGTTTTTTTTTTTGTTTTTTTTTTTTTTAGGAAGTCTATACGCTCAACCAGAATTTTTATATTGCTGTTATTAATTTTGTGTTTTTCATAAACACATTTTCACCATATTACACAGTAAATTCAGTTTGTAGAAAGTTTTCATTCATTCATGAAATAAATCAATTTGGCTGTAGAATGATTTCAAAACTGCACGTGACCATATGTTGATGACAATGCTGTGCTTTTTTAAAACTTCAACCCGAAATACTTTTAAACAAAACTTAACACACAAGAAATATATATACATATATATATATTTTTTTATTTTTATTTATTTATTTTTTTTACACAAAATTAGCAACAGAAACGGACCTTTAAAACATCACAGCGTTGCTCAAGGAACTGTTTTAGTAGTGGTGCGTCATTTATTGTTTGTTACAGTGTGTCTCAGCATCTGCATACACTCACAGCCACTTTATTAGGTACACCTCGCTAGTACCAGGTTGGACCCCCTTTTTGCGTTCAGAACTGCTGGAATTCTTCGTGGCACAGATTCAACAAGGTGCTGGAAACATTCTTCACAGATTTTGGTCCACGCTGACATGACAGCATCACACAGTTGCTGCAGATTTGCCGGCTGAACATCCGCCACATCCCAAAAGTCCTCTATCAGATTGAGATGTGGTGACGGTGGAGGCCATTTGAGGACAGTGAGCTCATTCTCATGTTCAAGAAATCAGTTTAAGATGATTTGGACTTTGTGACATGGTGTGTTATCCTGCTTGAAGCAGCCGTTATGTGCTCATAAAGGGATGGGCATGGTCAGCAACAATAATCAGGTAGTGCTGTGGCTTTTAAACAATCTGTACTAAGGCATGTGATTGGCTGATTAAACCCTTGCATTAACAAGCAGTTGAACAGGTGTACCTTACAAAGTGGCCAATGAATGTTTTTAATACGCAGATTAAAGATTAGACTGCCTCTTTTAACACTTTTTTTTTTGTAGTTTGTAAATTCTGTGTAAATGCTCCACTTAGCCTATTGTTCCCGCTTGTAATGACAAAAGCATTTAATGAAATTTAAAGCTTCATGATGTAACTTCATAGTGACTTTGCTCAAATGGACTCATTAAGGTAAGGACAGTAAGGACTGTTTACCTTGAAAAGATGGCCGGAGGAAACCGGCCCCCAGTTTTGAAAGAGACAAACAAGCTGAAGATAATATTCAAAATGCTGCTACTGCCATGTAAAATGTTGAACCTGGTTATCTGATCCAAATTCAGAACATGATCTGAGTAAGAATAACTCAGTTAGAGCTGAATTACTCATTTGACTTTTGAATTAAACAGCTACAGACTGCAGAGTTGTTTCTGTTGGTGTGCATTGAATCTGGGTCCAAAAGTAACCGGTAAAAAATAAAATAAAAATAAAAACAGGAAGCTGTAATAATAGTGGCGTTCAGATCACAGCTAAAACAGAAAGTGTTAAGATGCCATGCACCGTGCGCCCACTGTGATAATTAGTTTAGTAGTTCAGAAACCCTGAACCTTTGAGATAGTTAGATTACTGTTAATGACATTCTTTTAATCTGGCTATTTCCAGAAATTCAGTTATTCTGGTCCACATAAACGTAGCGCCTGAGCCTCTGGATCTCTTGGGCGCTCTTCTGCCAACACCTTATGACCTCCATAAAAAGGACCTTGTGATAGACAAACACATACTTAGACCCTTTATAGTCTCACTTTAATAAGGAGCACATGGTTAAGTGTGGAATGAAATAAAGGCTTGAATTAGCCAGGAGTCATTTTGCAGACTTGTTGACTGTCCGACTTTTAAAATATCTCAGCCTCCAAGTGGAGCATTTCTGTCTCCTTTGGCTTTGCCGCTCTGCTCTGTTGTTCGGTGCTTTGCTGCTCCTGATTTAGCTGCAAGGATTTAATTAACATTTAATATGAGAATATTTTCAGAATGCATCGTTAGTGAGTTTGCAGTGATTCCCAAAGACTTATTAGCCAACGCTTAGCATATATCAGCACAGTGTGCAGTGTGTCAAAGTTATTTTCTTTAAAAAAATTGGGGAAAAAATCCAGCAAAGACCTGACACAGGACCTGAGAGATGCACCTGACCCTTCAGCTGATCCATCTACTGTTCACTGAAGCCTCATCCGAAATGGTCTGAGTGCAAGGGCGGCTGTCAGCCGTCCTTGCACTGTTAATGAAGGGAAACAGGGAGAAAAGGCTGAAGTATGCCAATTTCCAGGCAGTCCGTTAATCTGTTGTGAACAAAAGAACAAAAGAAGTGAATCAACCACTCGACCAACATGACATTAAGATCTGTAGCGTGACATCGCTGCATGGCTAAAATTGCCGGGAATCTGAGTTACTTTTCTCCAGACTGGCTAAAATTCACCCAAACTTCAGTGATTCTCAGATCTTGTTACAGGAAATAAAGAAAAACAGCAGTTTTCACACTGAATAAAATACCAGTAATTTTTTTAAGCTATCTGCTCAATTATCAAAACTGATTACATGACTGTTCTCAAACATCATCCCATTTCTTGACTGTCTCATCTCTGTTATGGTAAAGTTGTGCTTCCTGTGTGCGCTGTGCTTCAGTCATTTCCCGGTTGCGTCTCTATTTGTTTCTTGGCAAAGTGCATAGAAATGAGGCATCAGATGCAGTTCCCTCATCATATTCCTAGTTTGTTGCACCTTGGGGTGTAATTGTAATAAAATCTTTATTAGTCCCGCCCTGGGTAGCTTCATTTGCATCCCCTTAAAACCAGTAGCAAGCTGTCAGAATTAAAAGGGTTTCCAATAGCAACACTGTGTAACTTGTGTGGTCTGTGTGTGTGTGTGTGTGTCTCAGTCTAGTCTCTGATGACTGGAATAGCAGACAGCCCATGCGTCAGTGCTGTTGCTGTGTTTTATAATATGAGATTCTGGAAACCTTCATGAGTGGCTTGATGTTGCTGTCCTCAGCTCTGACTAGAACAAATTTCCGCTTTAGAATTGCCGGAGTACGACGCCAGCTTGTGCAGGTGTTTGCTTCTAAAATGTTATCCTCCTCAACAGGGTGTATAATTTATTGCCACTTCTAATGCTGGGGCCAAACTCATTGCAGGGCCAAATAAGGATATTCTTTATCTATTTCACCCAGGGCCCCGATTCAGGAAGCAGGTTTGGTGAAAACTGAGTTTGTTAAACTTTGAGATGAAGGGGCAACGCTAAGTTGCCAGTAGGTAAGCCAGTTACTGAGGAAAAAGACTTTGTGAACCTAACCTGTTCTGGCAGGTTTGGGGTTTTTTCTCTGAAAAAAAAAAGCACCATCTCCTCCTCATCCTGCTTCACCTGAAGCTGCTGTCTGACCCTCTATTTCATTTCCTAATTCATACAGCTGATGTCAAAGCACATATTTGCTTTGCAGTGATTTGCCTCTTAACAAACTCTGAAAACACAGTTAGATGTTAACATGACCGCTTTTCTAATGAGTTTAATGGCAGAGACACTGTGAATTTATTATCAGCTTAGTATAAAATATACAGGCTAAATCATTCGAATTCTGTGACTCCATGTCAGCCATCAATCAATCATTTGTCATGTTGTAATTGATTATACTGATACAAAAAAATGCCTGCCATAGCTGGCATTTGTTGGAGCTGATTGTGAGTGAATGAAGCTAAAACTGCACTAAAAGTAAACCACCATTCTTTCCTTCTTTTTCTTTTTTTTTTTGCTTCCAAGAAGACAGCCTTTCCTGTCATTTTTTTCAAAGTGGTCTTGAGCAATTTTTTTCAAGACCACTTGAACATAATTTGTTCCCATTTCTTTAGTTGAATTTAAGCCAAAGGCTTAAGTTTGACAGGAATAAAAAGGCAAATAATATTTTTGCACCAACAAGGTGATTCCCAGAGTGCTAGCAGCATGGTGTGCAGTGTGTCCTTACAAATGTGAGGAAACTGGACAAGTGGAGGACAAAAGAAGAAGTGGCAGGCCTAAAAACTATCTACAGCAGATGATCCTTAAGTAAAGTCCTTAAGAAATAGAAAAAAAAAAACATGTTACAAGACCTGAGAGGTGCATCTGGAAGCCTCATTAGAAATGATCTCACTGGAAGGGTGGCTGTCAAGACACCATTCTAAAGGAACGGAAATGGGGAGAAAAGGCTGAGGTATGCCAAATTAATTTGAACCAGATTGTCACCGCTATGTATGGAGGAGGTCAGGAGAGCGGTACAACAGTGAGTGTCTACAGCTCCGTCATGGTTTGGAGCTGCATTTCAGCCAGTGGTGTTGGAGATCTTTTAAAAATTGATGGAATTATGAATCAATCTGGAACGCATCTGTCACTGGCAGCATCTTCATATTTCAGGATGACAACGATCCCAAACACAGTGCCAATGCAGTAAAAGCATACCTGGATAGAAAACACACAGTGGATTGGTTACCATAGAGCCCGGACCTCAACATTACAGGCTGTGTTGTAGAATAGAGGTGGTCATATCCAATATTGACTTTAAAGCTCGTTAGAATTGCACATTACATTTTTAAAATAAATACCGTGGTCCATATTCACATGCATTCATACTCCTCAGTACAATGGATTAAAATGGAGGCTCTCCTCTTTATTTACCCGTTGTCATGGTGAAGCATGGTGCTATAGATGATGGATTTCTTTCATTACACCCACATGTACTCAACTCAGGGTAAATATACACAGAGTTGATTAAACTAACTCTGATAAACTAACTCTAATCAGTTTCCTGTCTCAGGGATAGATTTTGGAGTTTATTAAACCTGTTTTCATACTTATCTTTTCAACACTCCTTGGGTCAGATTGACAGTGGAGGACTGTGTACTTTGTACCAAAGAAGAAACAATTCCTTCATTCCATAAAAATACAAAATATAAAATCTTTTTATAAACCACGGTTTTGAAAACCCTTGCATCCATCCATTTTCTTCCACTTGTCCTTTTCAGGGTCGCAGGGGGGGCCTGGAGACTATCCCAGCTATCATAGGGCGAGAGGCAGGGTACAGCCCAGACAGGTCACCTGCCTGTCGCAGGGTCCTTTGTACAGCTTAGTTTAGAGATCCTGAACTGACTTGTCTATTCCTGTATGTGTGTATATTGTGCCAACTTCCAGGTCTGCTGACTATGTGCGGCGCGAGCCTCTACATCATCTACTCGAACCAGGCGCTGGCTGAGACGGAGAGGCTGGTGGGACAGGAGAGTTTGGCCTACATTCACACCTCCTTCGGTTGGTCGTTTGGTCTGGCCTGGCTCTCCTACGGCCTGGAGCTCCTCACTGGAGTACTGCTGCTTACAGCTGCACAAATGGCCAAGCTGCAGCACATCAGTCCCATCATGGCCTAACATGATCCTCTACAGTGGGCTTACAGTGTTCTAGATGAGGACTGCACTGTGTGTGAACACTGGAGAGAGAAGGTAGGATGATGGTGAAGTGTGATTCTGCCTTAGGTCACACACACACACACATGCTCCAAAGGCCAGAGCAGAAACTAGTGTGGAGTGAACTCTTTCACAGGTTTAGTTTCCTTGAGTTCCTTAAGTTTGGAAAGTTTGGACTTTCTGGGGATTTACTCCAAGTGATGAGGTGGATTTGTACTTCAATTTGACCAATGACGCCCTCTTGTGGTGGGAATTTAATTTGTGCCTCATACGCAGGGTCGGTGCATCTGCTCATAGAGTTGTGATTTATCCTGTGTCAAACTAAACTGACACGCTTACAATTTAACATAATGTAATTTTACTTTAACCAGTGAGTTTCTTTGTTCTATATACATCTTTATTCTTACAGCAGTTGACATAAAAAATGTCCATTTTCATCATTCCTTTGATGTAAACTGAAATAGTCGTTTTTGGGTGAGTGTTGTGTATTGTTTAACGCTGTGTTACTTTTTGGGGGTTTTTTTTGCATTGAAAAATCAGCCTGCTGTGATGTTTCTCACGTTTTTTTATAATCTTGGTAACAAATTGCTTTTAGTCAAATGTAAAATTTGTTGCATAGTTGATCTCATGTCAGTATAAAATTGCACACATGCAAAATAAAGTAGATACACTTAGACGACAACTTGTACAGCCTGTGCAGTGGACTATTAATTATGATTAGTTGTTACTTTCATTTTACATTTGTGAAATTATGAGCAAAAATAATTAAATCTGTTTCCTTTTATTGTTGTTAATACCAACAAATAAGAAGAGTAGTGCAGTGGAGGAAAAACACATCTTTTTAGGGTTTCTTGAAAACTACAGTCCTGTGAGTATGCAGTCCTATTCCCACAGGAATTCAGAGGGTAAGTAGTATCAAATACACTTGATTTATTTATCATCAGTGAGTGTGAGCACCTCTCTAAAAGCAGATATTTTTGCAGTTTGCTGGTCTGGAGCATTCAGGTGTGTCAGAGCCGGGCCGGGGGCGGGGCAAATGACCGGGCCCTTTATACCCAAATAAAAAAGCTCATCATAACATATGAGCTTTATTATTTGCATACATATGCCCGCAATAGCAGGCATGTGTATGCAATGAAGTGCCACTCATGGTAGCTTAGTCCATAAAAATACCCCAATTAGTTTACAATCGGTTGCCAAGTGACTGATGATGACGTTGGTGGACCGTTGGTGACGAGTTTTACCCGAAATACACTTGGAGAAAATATCGGCGATACACTTGAAAATTTGCATGTCATAAAGTTAAATGTAAGAGTGAAAATAAAGCCAGTCATTCAGCACAACAATTCAATATTTTACACCTACTACATCACTAAAGTCAGTCGGTCTTGTAAAGTTTTTAGCAACCATGACTCAGTCCTGACTGTGGAAAGCTTTAATACAATGATTCATGGGTGATGTTTAATAGGCGTTTGGCCATACGCCACACTTGTCTGGATGCAATCAGGTGAGGGCCCCCCTTCTCCAATTGTCCTCGGACGTGATAGAGGCATGGCTACCTGAAATCTGATCGCCCCATCTAGGCCCGGGCCGTGGGCGTGCCGACCTCCCAGCCCCCCCTAGAAACACCGGCCCTGTGTCTCAGAGTGATGCTGAAAAACTAAGTCATGTATTTATTATTTCTAGGCTGGATTATTGAAATTCATTTCTATCAGGCTGTACTGACAGGGACTAGAAAGAGAGAGCATATTTCTCCTGAACTGTCTTCTATTCATTGGCTCCCTGTTAAATCCACAATTGAATTTAAAATTATTCTTCTTGCATACAAGGTCTTGAATAATCAGGCCCCATCTTATCTTAAAGACCTCATAGTACCGTATCACCCCAATGGAGCACTGTGCTCTCAGACTGCCGGCTGACTTGTGGTTCCTATGGTATTTAAAGTAGAATGGGAGGCAGACCCCTCATATTTCAGGCCCCTCTTCTGTGGAACCAGCTCCCAGTTTGGATATGGGAGACAGATACCCTCTCTATTTTTAAGATTAGGCTTAAAACTTTTCTTTTTGATAACGGTTATAGTCAAATTCTTCCTGTTAAAAGGGAGTTTTTCCTTCCCAGTGTCGCCAAGTGCTTGCTCACAGGGGGTCATCTGATTGTTGGGGTTTTCGCTGTATTATTGTAGGGTTTTTACCTTACAATTAAAGCACCTTGAGGCGACTGTTGTTTTGAAGTGGTGTTATATGAATAGATTTGAACTGAATTGTGCATTCAGACATACCTCGGTTGTAACGAGTGGTTATTTAAGTTACTGTTGCTTTTTTATCCACTTGAAGCAGTGTGGCCGCATTTTCACCCAGAGGACTGCCGCTTACTGGATATTTCCTCGTTTTCGGACCCATTCTCTGGGAACCCGAGAGATGGCTGTGTTGGAAAACCCCAGTAGATCAGCAGTTTCTGAAATGCTCAAATCCCCCCCCCTTTCCCCGGCACCAACAATCATGCTGCATTCAATGTCACGTAAATCATCTTTCTTTCCCATTCTGATGCTCAGTCCAAACAAAGCAGGTCATCTCAACCGTGTCTACATGCCTATATGCACTGATTGGTTAGATATTTGCACTAGCTAGCAGTTGAATAAGAGTACCTAATAAAGTGGCTGGTAAGTGTAGATATTAAGTATGGAAATGCCTGATATCAAGGAGATATATATGTATACACACTACAACTGCAAGTGTGAAAATTGATTCCTCTTACTGCAGGAACTGTGTGTCTCTCCTCCTGGTTTGAACACTGTAAATGTACATTATTATTAAAGAAAAAGCATGAAAGAAAAAGGAAAGGTTATTCCAATGTCTTATTTTTAATGAGATGACATCTTCCATGTACATTTACAAACATCAGTGCTTCTATAAAATGGCATAAACACACTGTCTCTTCACATCGGCATGACAAATGAATAAAACAAGTCACTGACTCAATAATTTGTACTGTGTTTAACTAACCAAAGATCTTTTCCTCTGCTCCTCGCTGCTGATTCACACTGTTGAGAGATAAGCCAAAAAATCTCTTCCTCTTCCTTCAGTGCAGCCACACAATGAAATCTACACATTTCACAGAGTGAACCTTTACAAACTTTAGGCAGCTGCTGATGATAGCCCATTTTACATTCCACTTAAAAATAGCATTTTTATGACTTCATGTATCATGAATTTCATATTTGTCCCATTACACCAAACCAACTTTAAGGCAATGTGATCCACTCCACAGAGCAATGGCAGGGAAGCTGGTCTTTTATAAATAATCCAAATAGAACATATAAATAAAGTAATGCAACTTTGTTTTTTTGCAGCAGTGTTTGGAGAAGAGCAGCCATCATATTGGGGTTGACTGGCCAATATCAGGTGTTCAGGCTATCATCCGGCCTGACCCATCACAATAACATCAATGTGCAAATCTTCATTGATATTTCAGAGGAGAAGAACAGCGGCTGTCTGTCAACTGTCATGAATTCTTAGGAGCTCAGACATTCTTAATGCCTCCTTAAATCCCTCAAAAGCACAGATGTTACTTTTGTCATTTTATAATCCATGATCTGTTCACTGTCTCGCTCACTGTTCAGGAAGGAAGACGATGAGGGCCATTTCAGAGCTCTCTGCACCTGCTCAGTCTCTGAACAAACATGTGGGCAGATGGACCGCAGTGGTTTTGGCTCCAGTTATGAGGTTTGCGACAATTCATCCGCGAGGGAAAGACAGGTGCCTCTCAGTTTTCAACAACACTTCCAACGCTGCCGCAGAAGAGTTCATTCTACCAAAATTTGCTTCCAGTGGTGGCGTTCCTTTATGCATTCAAAAAGAGGACAGGAGTTCGTCAGCCAGGCAAGCACACCTTCCCGGCAAACAGCAGTCCCACTATGGTGAAGAATATGGACAGAATGAAGAGTACGTAGGAGGAGCCCACCACTGTGTTGTTGGGTAGCTTATATGGCTGTCCTCCAACCTCGTTGATGTAGAATCCGATCGGAAAAATGAACGCAGCCATACAGAAAAGGATCACTGTGATGAGAAAATAACAGGAGAGAGAAGCATCAGTATCAGCGATGGCCAACTGGGGTTATTTCTGCAGTTGCAATGTAAAATTAATTAAATATAATGCCTAAACATTTTAGAAAAGTGGACAACAGTTCAAAGTAGAGTGGATAAATGGTTTAAATAGGCATCAAAGGGAGAGGACAACTACTGGAGAGTGATGATGAAGTACCCATCCATCCATCCATTCATTCATTTTCTTCAGGGTCACAGTGGGAACTGGAGTCTATCCCAGCTGTCATGTGGCCAAGAGGCAGAGTACACTCTGGACAGGTCACCAGTCTGTTGCAGGGTAATGGCTCAATCATTCTAGAGTAAAAATAGGACAGCAACCTCTGATTCTAGGAAATATTGGTGGTTGTCCAGTGATTGCATTAAATTTTTTTTACTGTTGGAGACCGATTGCAAGCAATTGGGATGACCAACTGGTTGCCCGGAGGCTGGAGTGTGCAGTACTCTCAACCTTGGGACAACCACTTTAAATCAAAAGATAACTGCACAGGTCACCTGGTGCAAGGTCACCTGTCCCCAGACAATCGCAGACTGACTGCAATCACTCTGACAGATTGATGAAGGTTTGCAAATATTTTTATCTTATTTATAAATGCAGACAGTATGCCAACATAATGCAATTAGTCTGCGTCAGTATTCAACTCAGCTGGTTGCCAACCAGATGTATTCCAGTTATATTTCTATATAAAAGCAAGGTTGCCGATAGCCTATGCAGTTAAGTCGCAGTCCGAGAGCAACTACGCCACTGTTTGTGGAGGAAGTAGTAGTTAAAGTAGTTAATGTGAATTGCTGTGATTTCCACAGTTTATCACGATCATAAACAGATTGCATGCAATAGCCAACTTAACCCCATTCAGTTGCAAATTGTTGCAGACCAACTCCATCTTATTGCCATTTTATTGCCGTCTTGATGCACCGAAGTTGCTCTGAAGACAGCAGCTGACTGGCTGCAGACCTGGTCTCCCTCTCATTTCAAAGACAACAACATCACACTGATTCACCAACTATGTCTTGTCTTCGCATTAGAACCTGCACATTTTTTTCTATTTAAGACTGCAGACTAAAATGCACACTAATTATGGCTCTTTTCTGAGAATCAGCTGTCATCACATAGAACTCATAATTTTTTTTAATGTATTCATAATTACAAGCTTCCCTAAAATCAAAAAAACAAAAATTGATGCTGAGGTAACTTAAGTTTATTTCACAGTGGGGTTTTTTAATAACTGTGATTTTATCTCAAGCTGCAGTTTTTATTTTATGACCCTTGTTTGGTGCTTTACATCCAAAAATCAGGCTTACGATAGCACACAGCTGCATTGTAAATCTCAGCAAGTTCCAGTTTAGCTGGAGCACGTAAGCCATAGGGTTTAATCCCGGGATCCGGGATTCCCGGGAAATGCGATCAGAACAATTTCCCGTTTCCCGGGAAACGTTAGACGGGAAACCGGGAAAAAAGTCGCGCGCGTCGATTTGACTTTCAGAAAGAAAAGAAAGCTTCAGAATGTTAAATTTAAGGAAATATTGAGAGAAGGGTTCGTTTAATGCGAAAAGCATTACTCTTCATTTCAGGCACGTTCAGCCTCCGTTTAAGGCTTCAGCCTTCATCTCAAGCGTTTTAATAGAGGTATTACACAGTTGTACTTTTTTCCTCTTTAATTTGTTGAAATCGTAGGCAATGTGTTTACCCTAAGGTATTTTGTATTATATAATTTCATATTATTATATATTGTTATATTGCATTATATAGCCTATAAAATATGCCTGCCCTGAACAATAAAGAAATATCTGTTTAACTTCGAGTGTTTCTTTTCCTCGTTTGCAGCCGCTTACTAACAATCATGAATTAGGATACGGGCCTAATGGGTGAAGAAATGATCATGAAATAGATTGCTTTAACATATTTCGCTTTTAAAATGGAGTTGAGTAAAATGTATATTTTTTAGGCTATAATGATTGGCCAGTTTTTCAATAGACGATTCACAGCGAACCTACTTTAACCCTCAGACACGGTGTTATAAATTTGCTGTTGCCAGAATGGCAATGACCAAGTCGTGGTGCATTACTCAAGGCCCTGTGTTATGCCATATTATAGTGTAGTACGGTAGTTAACTTTTCAATGACTATTACAGCGTTCCACTGGTGGAGATATAGTGCAACAGATGTCGCCACGACAGCGTGGCTGATCCTTTATCAATGCTGTGGAGATGAACCGTATTGTTTTGCACCAGCAGTTGTAAAATATCTTGGTATAATTCCATGTACAATGGAGGAATATTCGAATTATATTTGTTAAGGGAGTGTTGAGGAACGATACAACACCGCATATCTCGAGCACTCGAATGCCGAGATGTAGGTTTTATTGCGTTAATCAAGCCGACGTTGCCCCCTACTGGGCATAACAGGACATAGCTGGAAAGCTACCTCTACAATATCAGAATAGGTTAAGGCCGACACAGGCTACAGAAGGCCTAATTAAAATAAAAAAATAAATAAACTTTTTCCCGGGATTCCCGGGAAATGGCTCGTCATTTCCCGGGATTTGATTCATGTCATTTTCGGGAAAAATATTAAACCCTAGTAAGCCAGTCATTTGCAGAAAAAGAGAAAGCACTTAAAGAATCCCCGCTGTCAATAACCACAGGCTTGTAAACACATCCCGAAGTCACGCTTGTGGATGAAACCGAAGACAGACTGAGATTTTCTGCTTGAGGGTGGAATGTGGCAGTGAATACGTACTCCCTGTGAAGGCGATCCATCGGGCATATCTGCTGGCCTCCCTGTGCCAGTGTGACATCACAACCAGACCGCAGGTGACTGTAAGGGAGATGATGCCCAGGATGATAAAGAGGAGTACAGTGATCCATTCTCCCGGCAGCCGCGGGGGGGTGCAGGTCCGATCTCGGCCGTGGATGGTCTGACACTGCCGGACCAGACCCAAAGTCAAAGAACCTGCACAGAGAAAGGTAGAGAGAGCAGGAAAATGAGGTCTGTCATGTTGGATCCATCAACAAAGCAGAAAAACCCGAGCTTTTGAATGTCAGCTACAAGCAACACATAATAATACACACACTGCAGAGAAAACCAAGCTGAGACAAACAATAAGCAAACACTGAAAGAAGCCAGTCGTTTATTGTGTGGTATACACAATGATCACTATAGAAGATCTTGATTACACACATAGAGGTACTGATGTCTTCCAGGTGAATGAAGGTGAATATTGATCCAGGTCCTTCAGAAGCAGCATCCCTCCACTTGTATCCCTTTTCCATCAAAGCTGTGGTGGTTCCATACATTTCCACCATGAATGACTGGTACAGGTGCTAAAAAAAAAAAAAGCCTGGCACCCACTCTGCACCAAAAAACTGCTCATCCCAAAGGTGGAGCTATAGAAGGGGGACAACTGCAAAAAAATAAAAACAAAACTACCCAAACTCTGCTAGTACTGCTTAATCATAATAATAACCTGTTCTCAACCCTGTCAAAATATGGGCTGAATCTTAAAGTGCATGAAGACAGAACTTATCACCGGCCCAGTATGGACACCAGCACCACCTTGATGGAAAAGCGATACTGTACCAGATTAGAGCTCTTCTCCACTAATAGGGAACATAAGACTGGCTAGAAAGGCTGCTGCAAATCAAATGTAGCTGAATGTATGAGAATGGATTGATGGAGAGTTTCAGTCAGTATATGACAGCCCTAGTTACGCTGCAATGGGCCTATCCTGCTGGAGGCCTCCCATGATGCACCGAGTATTTCTTCTTCACTCACCTCTTTTCACTCTTTCTGTGTTTATACATCTAAGCATTATTCATCTCTGGCTCTCTTTCACAGTGTGTCCTGTCTCCCTCCCCTCAGCCCCAACCGGTTGTAGCACCCTGAGCCTGGTTCTGCTGGAGGTTTCTTCCTGTTAAAAGGGAGTTTTTCCTTCCCACTGTCACCAAGTGCGTGCTCATCTCCCCTATGTTAGTCTTGTCTGGATGGCTGTTCTGAACGGAATTTCGTTGTATATATAACTATATAACCTTACTATATAAAGTGCCTTGATGTCGTGTTGTTGTGATTTGGTGCTTTATAAATAAATTTGAATAAAACTGAATTGAATAGAAATGGGACAGGATGGGATTTTTTTTATCTTATTTTGGGGCAAATTCAGCAACTTTTTAAACAATTTTTAAATCAAACTTTACTGGTTTATTCTTTACAAGCAGTTTTTATATCTCTATGAAATAAAGTATCAAAATCAGTGCCTTTTTGACTTTTGGCAAGACTTTGCTGATACTTATCACCTTATACATGTTTCCCTTAGGTAAAACAATTAGGGGAAAACTGCTCAAATTTCCATCTTGTGCAGCTACATTTGCCTATGAAAGAAATCAGTGCTAACTAAAGCTTGGATGACCTAAAGTTCATATGCAGACAACTCAAGTTATCGTACTTGGCCCTAAAAACCTCAAAAACACAGAAGACTTCTCTACTGTAGTTTGTGCTTGCTCTCTCCATCTTTTCTCTCCCTGTACCTTCCAGCTGGGTGCGGCCTGTTTTATATTACCAGGACACACCCAGTTTTCCTACATTGGCTTTTGTTATTTTACTTAAGAGACTTGGGTCTTTGTGTTTTTTGTTTCCCCTTTGTTCTGTTTTCAAGTCAAAAGAGCTCAGCTGGAAAGATGTAATGTCACATGTTTTTATGTACCAATCAGGATGCAGTAACGTGAAAAAATTATATCACAGTTGTGGGGTGGGTTATTTCTGTTAACAGGCCACACAAACTATAGACTGTATATAAACAATGAACTTTCAGGTTGAAAAGGTTAAGCTGATGGTGAAGTGCGTTAAATCTGCATTCTTTCTAACAACCAGAAGTGGGCGGCCACTGTGATGGCAGAAAGAAAACTTTAGGAAGCATAATGGTAAAAAAAAAAAAAAAAAAAAGCCTACTGCTCATTTGATCTGAGACCTCAGTAAACATCTTGCTGATGAGATAATAGTCTCCTTTGCTAGATTCAAGTTTTACTGAGTGCAACGTGATGTTCGTTCTGTAAAATTTGGCCCCCATTAGAGTCAAAAAGTATGACAAAGCAGAGCGTGCTTTGGGGCGGGCAGCGTTGCGGTGCCCTCAGATTCTCAGTTAGATCAGATGGGTAAAGAAATGGAGGCGACATCTTTTATGTACAGTCTATGCCATAAACACACACACAGAGTCCTGAGTCCACAGGGGGCTGCTGGTATTGAAGTATTGAATTGGTATTGGTGGTACCCCAACAGTAGTGACTCCCCCCAGTAATTCAAGTGACGTCAAACAAGTCAGTGGTTCTGGCACAAAACAGCGAAGCATCGTCCACTGAGAGAGCAACGGAAATGAAGAGATTAGCGATGCAAGTCACCCGATGGCCTTCTGTCTCCCAAGGCCTTGTGGGTGCTGCGATGTCAGGTAGGAAGGCTTCTGTCTGCAACAGACCAACACTGGGAGCCCAACAGAGACTGCATCTGCTAAACTCTGCATCCATGCTGACAAAATAAGACTCCAAGAAAACCAGTGCACGCACAGAGTGGGAAAAAAAATGCTAAATAAAATCCTCCCACACTGTCACTGACTGATTTGGCTCCCTCTGTTTTCTTTCTTTTCCAGAATTATCTTTAGAAGAGAAGCTGTATACATTTTATGTTTTTAGAAATGCAATCAATATTCAGCATTATAACACACTTAACATGATTATAAGTATCTAGTATCACAAAGAGAGAAAGAACAACACCAAAGCATTCATCTGCATTTAAATAAATGGTACTTTAAGCAATTCAGGGCCCTTAATGTCTATTTGTTTGTAGACTGAATTATGGGTGGAATTATGATTTGTGAAAGCATGTGGTTTTTAACCATGCTCTGTCCACTAGACAAGTACGACACAAACAGTGGTTTTACATGAAAGGTACTTTGTTACTTTAAATGATGCACATTCTATAAAAAATTCTGATTTTTGGGGTGACAATACAGTGGCAGACTGAAGGAAACAACAGGCCTGAATCAGATCCCCCTGCAGGCTGACCTTCCCACAGGAAGAGGGTCCAGGTTCCCACCCTGTTCCCACCACAGGGTGGAGGAAAGTGTAAATGGTGAATCCATGGAAACTGCCCTCATGAACCAAAATCAAGTTTGTTGTGACTACGCAGTCACACAATCATCCAAACTCTGAAAGGTTTTTGCCCTGAGGCACAAACATCTGCTCATCCGAATAGTCCGGGGACAGAAATGCAACATTTTGATTACCGTCTGTTTGGATCACTAAATATAATCAACTACCCACAGGAAACTGGAGAAAGAACTTAGGCTTCCTTACTTAAAGTGGACCTGCTTATGCTTTTCCTGATTTTCCAGTCATTTGTGTGTACTGCTGGTCATCTGCAACTGTCAGACCACAAACACCACCCACCTGGCAAACCTGTTTGCGAGCAGCAGCCAATCAGAAGAAAATCGGCTTAAAAGGAGATGAAAGGGCGCCAAAACAGTGAGACAGTGAACCAAGGCCCGGTTTAAGAAAAATAAGCACTGAAGTCAGACTGTTTGTTTTACAAAATATGAAAAACATATTTATCAGTTTGAGGAGGAAATCATAAAAAACTGATTCGCACACAGTCTGTCATTCTGCTGACTTGTGCTGCATACAGACCACACTGAGCGCTCGAACTAAAATGAATTATGTCAGAACTGAGCATGGAGAACTTAAGTGACCAGGTGGAAAAAATTACCTTCCCAAGAGGTCTAATTAAAAGTCAAACATCTTCAGTCCCACACAACACTTCCTCTGCCTTCAGGTAATTACCATCCAGCTAATTAGACAGGAACATGAGGCTTTTACTGCAGTCATTTCACACTATTGTTTACTTTTGAGGAATGGGAGGTAAAACATTCAGAATGTGAGCTGTTCTAAACTTCAGTCCATTTTCTACTATGACATTTAAAAAAAAAAAAAAAGATGTAGCAGTTACTCATTTAATTATGTAAAATAACTGCCTGTGGTATCCTCAGCGTGCAGCTGCAGCAAGTATTTTCTTTTTCTTTTTTCAAGCAAATTAAATCCTGTAATGACCACTCAGTACGGCTGTTATATGCTTATCTCGGCTCCTCCGAAGCATTTTGGTGGAGGTGACAGGAGCCTGGTGCAGCTGTGCACACACAGCAGGGGGACTGTCCATCTGTTGGGCCAGTTTTAGTCAATGTTTAGCTTTGGACGGTGGATCTGTGTATTAGTTTACTGGCAGACTTTGGGAGACCTGCATTCAGTCTCCTACTGATGGCAACTAATCATCTAATTTTATACAAAGAAACAGCTGATCAAAACAAACTGATCAAACCGCACTCTCAAATGATAAAATTATTTAAAATTTCACAATTTTTTCCTTCAGTCCTACAATTAACAACCCATAACATCAAAGTGTAAGCATGTTATTAAAGATTTATGCAAGTGTTACAAATTCAGGCCTTAAATCTGTCATTTTAAAGGGCCCAGGTCCAGAGAAAGGCTTGAAACCACTGCTAACATTCGGACTGTGTCCACAAGCACCCAGACCTCAGTAATTGTGAAACAGCAGATGCTCTGAATCATGTCTGGTCAAACTGACCAACAGAGCGAGTAGGTCCTGGTCACTCTAAGCAGTACTCCATTAAACAGGCCTCAATGGCAAGGCAAGCAAAAGGAAGACTTTTTCTAAACACAGACTGTGGGCTGCCTGTAGTTCTCCTCCTGTTGAACAGGACAGGCAATAGTCCACTTTTGGCATGCTCTCACTTCTGGAAATATTCTGATTTAGGCGAGGTGCTGCCTGGGTAGAGCATGAAGGAGTCGGGACAGAAACAGAAGACAGTCCAGAAAGTGACCCTCCAAAGTTCAGGGCTGAAGTGCATGTGTGAGGACAGCTAACAGCTTGGCAAGTAGAAGGGGGTTCTCCAGTCTAGAGAGAAAAGCTGCACCCATCAGCTGCTGTTAACCCGGGTGATGCCCTCCTACAGTAAAGCATGGTGGTGGCAGCATCAGGCAGGCGATGTGCTTCTCACAAGTAAGGACACTGGAGACTTTTATCCTTTGAAACAAATCCATAAAGTACACCAATATTCATTTTAAAGCCTTACATACCAAGCTGTACAGTATGTGTGCAGCTTATTACTGAGCTGAAATCATAACCTCACCGGAGTATGAGATTATGATTTCAGAGTGCAATCTTTCACGATTGTTCTGATGTCTGCGATTTTTTTTCCATCAAAGGGAAACTTTTGCATCTCAAAAAAAAAGGTAAAACAGACTACCAGCGACTTACCGCCGGATTCTCCGATGTTGATCCAATCCGGGTTGGCAACGCTGGCGATGGCAAAGATATCTGCAGCTAGGAAGAGACATCCTGATATCACGGTGAGTTTATCCATGCCGGTGGACACAGATGGTGAGTCTGAGGGAGACGGGACATCAAGAAGTGACCTAAACCCTCATGTCGTGCACCCTCATTGTGGAATTTGGGATGTGCCTCATCCACTCTTTGTCTTCACATTGTGTTTAATCTCCGGCGGTGGGATGTGCACGCACAGGTGATTTCCTGGTTATTCCTGCTAAAGTGGAAACTGACCCGACCTGCTGCTCCTTCTCCAGCCCAGGAGGTGAGTATCGCTGCACGGGGTCACGGATCGCTCCGGACGCTCCACCACATCCCCGAGATATTTGTTGGAAAACACGTGTGGAGACTGTATTTTTTTTTTTTTAATAAAAATCAAAATACTATGTTTTATGCACCGGACTTAGTGCCTGAGTTTTCATGAACAGCCCGATCTCTCTTCCACATATGGAAGCCGTTTCCTACCTCGGGACGAACGCGGGGTGGAAAACGCCGCCCGTGCTTACATAAAAACGCCTTTCTGGAGCGTAAAATCCCCACACTCACACTCACACATCCAACTTCTTATTTCCAGCCTTTACAATAAAAACGTGAACGCCCGCTTTACCCGCAAAGCGATCCTGTCTTCTCGCAGGAAAACTCAAACCCAGACAGCCCCCACCGTCTCCACGCCCACTACTCTCGCGAGAAAAATCCATATACTCTCGTACCTTTTGCATCATCGTGATTTATACAAGTTGTAATGATTTCCTGAACACACCGAGGGATTAAAGCCACACTCCCACAAAAATGCAGTGAAGAGCCACAAAGGCAAATTCGTATCTCAACTCAGGGTCCTCTCACTCTAGTATCACAGTCGTTATTAGCAGATCAAATTAACTAAGTTAATAAGTAGCCACTGAGTTCAGACTGCCATCAAGCTCAAAGACACAAATCACTTTAAACTCTGTTTGGTAGATAGAATTTATTCCTTATTTTACATCAGCTATACAGTTAATGTGGACATGTGACTGTGATGCGGTAGAGCAGCATCACCAGAAAACACAACAGTTTCAACACCTATAAATACCCAGTGTTGTTATGACATATGTCTGAGTGGAACAGCTCTGCACAGAAATCAGTTTTTTTGTTCAAATGTAGAGGAAACAAATTCTGCTTTGCCATCAATCAGGGTGCAGCACGAGGTGACGAGGGTGGGCTTCAGATCTCATCCACGAAGGGCGTTTTTACAAGGTTGCCACTGGATGCCATGGTCTTCTTGCCAGACACAAATTTCTTGGCAGCCTGGGGGGGAAAAAAAAAAACCAAAAACAAGACTTTAGCATCCAGCTTTTACATCCTAAACAATGACTAAGCACAGACAAAAAAAAAACAAAACAAATGTCTTACATTAGCAACATCAGTCAAGGAAATGTTGTCAATTCTTTTGGAGATTTCTTCAGGGGAGTGGTAGGACCCATCAGCCAGAGCCTGAGTGCCCATGGCTTCCAGCAAACCCTCTGACGTTTCCAGAGACATCAGGTAGTGACACTTGAGCTGGGCCCTGCAGGAAAGACAAGAGACACAAACTCATTAAATGCCATGATAATGAAAAGAAAAAAAAAAGGAGAGGAGAGGAGAGGAAAACATTTAACTTTACATATTTTCTAATGAGTGTTAGATATTTAATAACTCAGTTCAGCTTAAGAATTTGGCTTAATGGAAGAATATTAAGGCGACTTCCGTCCATAAACCTAAACATTATGCAGTTACTGTAGTTTAAAAGCCTTTTTGGGGGAGAGAGAGTTTCTTTAACTGAAAATATAATTCAGCTGAAAACCAAATAAATGAGGGAAAAAAAAAAAGGTGGAGGACACAGCTTCATCCACTATTGTTAGGCCCTAATCAGGGGGAGTTTTGACTATAAAACCGATCTCGTAATGGCAGCTGCTGGTACCTACTGGCCTTCCTCCACTGGGAGATGACTGCAGGTGCAGATGTGCGTGACAAAAGCCCCAGGCGGCAGTGGACTCGCACGCCTCAGTGGAGCCAGTGACAGAGGTGAAGCTGCTGCTACCGAAAGCAGACTGTGGCACACCCTGAGCTAAAAAAAAATAAAATAGCTGCAGACCACAAAACCCTTCCCCAGTATTCTCTCTCTAGATACCGTTGCTCATAGGCTCTCTTAAGCCATCTTTGCTCAAGCTGCACTAAACATCAAGTGGGTTTGAGCTTTTAGTTGAAAAATGCACCACTGGAAATTAAAGGGTGCGTTTGATTTAAAACAAGAAAACCAAACTAGAGCTTCACCATGAAAATGAATCCATAAGGAAAATTGTTTTTCCATTTTTTTCCTTTTGAAAATCACTGGAAGCCAATATTGTGATTGAGCTTATGGTCCAAATAACTGCCCAGCCCTGTGTTAAAAAAAAAAAAATGACACCACCAAAAAGGCAACAAGTGGCATCTGTATGAACACCAGAATTAGAAGCCACGGGAAAAGTCTGATCTCACTGCTTGCAGGAAGATAAACCATTGCAATGTCAGTAAAAATGACAATTAAATTGTATGTCAGAGATGCACTCTGTGCAGTCTCTCTGTCTGTGTCTTACTTTGCTCGAGTGAGGTCAGCAGCCGTGACTCCACCATCAGCAACAGCCTTCACCTGGGCAAGAGCAGCCTTGATCACCTGCAGAGAAGAGTGAAATGTTGGTCTCGACAAGATATTGTTTTCCATTTTCACTTTTATTTGGTTTTTAATAACTGGTGCAACTTTGTACTGATGAACAGCTTCCTTTCAAGTCTACGGCATACTCACATCAGTGGCAGCTGCAGCCTGGGAGATGGTGTAGACCCCGAACAGACCAGAGTCAGAGTAGCTTGTATTGAAAGCAGTGGCCTGATATGGGAGAGAAAGAATGAGTGTTTTCGCACACCCTCCTCTGTAGGCGGACGGCTTAATTATGCTATAAACTGACAGGCACTCACATCAAAGGGGTCAGCGGTTGCCTTGGCGACACCCTGGACCAGTTTGCTGGAGACGCCTGATCCTCTCTTGACGTGTGGCCCAGCTCCCAGTAAATGCTGCAGCACACTGAAGGCCAGAGCTTCGCTGGTGCCTGCTGCTGCTGACTGGCTCACCACTGCTGAATGGACCAGGCTGCTGGTGCTGGGCAGGCGAATCTCACCTGGGGAGGAGCACGAAGACACAAGACCGGGAGATTTGCAGGGTCTATCGTTTTCATTCAAAATTGGCTTAAATGCTTTTTTTTTTTTTTTTTGGCTCAGCTCACCTCCACGATACTGCGCCTTTGCCCCTGTGGTGCCAGCTCCACTGCGGATGTTGAGGAATTGCTCTCCCACTTGCTTCAGCACAGCGTGGTCCACACCTATCATTAACGATCATTTGGTCACTCTAGAGAAATCTGGCTCTTTCTTTGTCGGACCATTATTTTAAAGTATAACCACCCTTACCAAGTCCAACGAGGGCCATTCTTGCACTGGTGAAATTGTTCTGGACAAACTGGTGCAGCTGGGGGAAAAAATACAAACATTAAAGTACTTCCATCTTTATTTAGAATTATTTAGTTTGTTTCATATTCCTAAAATTAAAAAAAAAAAAAAAAAAAAAAAAATACATGTTCAGAGTGGATCTTGTCGACCATGTGGTCTGGGCAGTACAGGGAGTTACACAGCGCGTTCTTGTAGGCAGCTTCATGCAGACCTTCAACCACACCTGAAAAAAAGGGATGAGTGACTGTTAGCTGCAGCACACTGATGATGAAGATCAGTATCCATATGTGAGGGTTTGGCATCTAGGATCTGCAGCGTAATTAGTGATTAATCAAACAGCCAAGAAGCATCTTTAATTATGAATCAGGCTCACGGGTGGGAATACAAATTAATTAGTTCTATAATAAAACAACAGTCATTGAAACTGCGAATTTTGTAAGAGAAATAAAGGCCCACCTATCTCGGCGCTCTGCGCAGCTTGTGCCTTGTCCACCCTCACTCTCGGGGTGAGTTCCGACACCTCCCACGGACGGAATTCGGGGGCTGTCGTCACATTGATCAAATACTCCATCACTGTGTCACTAGAAATCAATAATAATGGAGGAAAAAAGAAAGCTTTTGAAAAAGCATATAATCGCTTCTGCAGCATCACCTGTGTCAGAACATTCATATATACCAAGCAGTAATTTTTACCAAAATATGGGAAAGTACGCAGAAAATACTATTCCTTAGAGAACTCTGGCTGTCCTGATCTCTAAGTATCTCCTGGTACTGCAAACATTTTCTGTGCAAGCTCCTGTTACTCAACCATTAAGACGCTCATCACACACACACACACACACACACACACACACACACACACACACACACACACACACACACACACACACACACACACACACAGGTGATACAGAGAGAGACTCACATGTCATCTCTCAAGCAGTCGACAGTGTACGTCATATTCTCTCTGGATGAAGTCACGCTGCACAGAAATACACAGATGTACAGATTAAACACCTAAACCGCACTGATAAAATGACTGTTTACAAAGAAAACTTTTTTGGGGGCAAGTTACTGACCTCAAACTGCCTCCCACTGCCTCAATACCACGGCATATCTTGAAAGCCGAAGCTCCCTTGGTTGTCTGAAAAGGTACAAAAGTCAAAAAACCTGTCGACTGAAATGTGGCAACATAATGTAATGACATATGATATGTACAGCAGTGGTTATGTGCTCCATTTATTAAAACCACTTGCACAGGATTTTCTGTCCTTCTACAGCACCAAAAGACCGTGGTTGATGAACAACTCTTACTTTAAGCTAAATGTTGTGATTTTTTTGAAGTTCCATACCAGACCGGAGGCCAGCCGGAGGAGGTGGGTGACACCCTGGTTTTCAGGGGTCTCATAGCGACAGCCAGCCTTGATGAAGACGCCAATCTTGGAGGCTGGAGAATAGTTCTCCAGTGAAGCAATCACCAGCCCACTGGGCAGCCTGGTCACCTGGAGAGGACGACACATGTAGAGATACCCTTTATAGTTATTATTACCCTGAGTTAGAGGCAGCAATTCAGTTAGCTGGTTGTCACCAGCTTTTCTTTGAAAGGCTCAGATAATGTGGGCATTTAGTTTAGATTATATTCGGCATGTCTTATTTCCTGAAAGAAAGGGGAAAAAAAAAAAAAAAACACAGCAATTCTCATCACTCCCCAACATACATGGACATCCTGGTAGGATTTGGCAACCACGGGTGAGAGCCTGAGGCCAGCCAGGGGCTGAACAAGGGACTGGTCTTTTCTGGCAGCCGCATAAAAGCGTTTCTACGGAGAAGAAAGAGAAGTGAACAGCCACTGACCTGCACATCCTGTGGATGAACCCCAGTGGCCTCCACCTTACCGGCAGCCTGGGCTGCGTAAAGCCTTGTCTGGAAAAACAAAAAACACGGGAAGACAGGACATTACAACTAACGTGCTGCTGACCTGATGGCTGACCTAAGCACGGTGTGGGGAACAAAGGACATCAGAGGCATTAATGACTTTATAAATGATGGGCTCAATGACATTGGCCGGGCATCCGGTAATAAAAGAACTGGATGTTGCAATTATATATAAAACTAATTTTACACAGATAAAAAAAAAACAATGCCACCAGAGGCCAGGCCTTCATAAACACGAAGCCGGCTCTTCCATCTCAGCTCCTCAGAGCCGGACTTCAGTGAACTGAGATGACTGTGTTAATCTCGGTATATGACAACTCGAAATGTGCGGAGTTCATGATGTAACCTGTACGTTTAGCACCGGTTATGCTCGGGGTCATGTCAAGACTTAGCTTGACACGACTTCCTCGTCTGGTCCTTCATCACAGCCGGTCCGGACACGACCCGGAATTTAGACACCGTGGGACAAACACGCAAAGAGCGGAGCCCACGGCTGCTCGGTGTGCAACTGATCCGACAAGCAAACACGCAGGACGCGTTCACCGAGTCCTCACCGAAAGCTGACTGAGTCCCCGGATCCCCTTCATCTCCCCTCTCGCCTTCGGTCAGGACGATAAAACAATATGGCTGGCTCCAAAGTGCCCTACCCAGAATACACAGCGCTTTCCTCGCTTGTAAACGGTTCTGCTGGATTATCCAATGAGCGTGCGCCCCCTGCTGCTCTGGAGATGAGCCCTAGCTCAGACCAGAACCCCGGACCGCCAAAGGGTCCGGTACGGTCCACTGGATGGTTTAAAGTGAAGTCATACAATGCACCGATGTTAATATTATTATAAATGTGCAGAGCTGTAATAATTTTTCTGTTTAAAAATCTATCCTATCCAAGTTAAATGGGGTTACATTGTGGAGGACTTTGGCCCAAAGTTGGGGCTGATGAGGTTATGAGAAGATTCCTCTCCATCCAAAAGTGTGAGGTGAACTTCAAAAATGAATTAATAATATCTAGATTTAAATAACTAATTCTTAGGACTGAGGTTAAATTTGAATATGCTTGAATGAGTATTCAAGGTTCAAGAGACTTTACTTGCCATTTGTAGTGTCACACAAGGTTTGGGTACACAGGAATTCTTGTGCAGAGCTCACGAATGATAGTCCAAAAAAGAAACAGAAAATAGAAAAATAGGAAATAACAAGTAACTGTGCAAAATATAAAAATATAAGTAGGAACTAAAAAAGGTTATTTAAGTATAACAAGTATGAGTACTCCTAATAAATATATTAAATATATATTACTATATGCCAGTTTGAGGGAGATTGTGAATATGTTTTTAACTGTCTAACAGCGGTTATTGCACACTAAGTATTCAACAATGAGATAATATGACAGTATGCTATAGAACACAGTGGATATTGCACACATAATGAAATGTATATACCCATGTACATGCCCATGTATATGCCCATGTACACAGATATTTC
Source organism: Archocentrus centrarchus (assembly GCF_007364275.1). Lineage (NCBI taxonomy): Eukaryota > Metazoa > Chordata > Actinopteri > Cichliformes > Cichlidae > Archocentrus > Archocentrus centrarchus. The sequence goes on from NC_044364.1 coordinate 7,090,040, forward strand.
ACTAGTGAGAGTTATTTGAAAGAGAAAATATTGCACGTTAGATTTTAGTTGTATAAAAATAATTGCACAGTGCATTTTGGTTCTAAACAGTCCTTTACTCTGAGTTAAGGGATGCCATCAGTTCTGTTAAATGTTTGTTACTGATAAAAAAGCCATTAAGTTAATTTCTTTACTCATTATTTTTAAATTAATATGAAAAGAGACCGTTCCTCCTTCTGCAACATAGATTGTAATTTATTTTTATGTTTTCAGATATTTTTTTTGCTACTTTCTGTTAAGTGGAATAATCAGAGAGATGAAGAAAGTAGAGAGGAGCACTTGGAAGCAAGGTGCACGGCAAAGGGAGAGATGGCAATGGCAAAGGAAAATGCTTATAGTGATTTTCATGTGAGGCTGAACACTAAGGATGGTAAAAAGGACTTGTATCGATTGGCTAGACAGAAAGAAGCTGGAAAGGATGTGCAGCAGGTTAAGGTGATTAAGGACAGTGATGGAAATGTGCCAATAGGTGAATAGAGTGTGCTGAGAAGAATCCAGCAGCATGGAGCAGGTGGAGACGAGTGTCACTGACAAAAAGACAGGAGGCCGAGCTGGAGGTGGCAGGGTTGAAGATACTAAGGTTTTCACTGGGAATGACCAGAATGGACAAGATTAGAAATGATTACATCAGAGGGACAGCTGAGGTCGAGCGGTTTGGAGACAGTTGGAGAGGCAAAGCTGAGGAGGGATAGTGGATATACTGGACAAAGGATGTTGAAGATGGAGCTGCCAGGCAGGAGGAAAAGAGGAAAACCACAGAGACGTAGTGAAGGAGAGTGTGTGTTACAGAGGAGGACGCTCGAGAATGAAATGGAGACAGATGATGCTCTGTGGCGACCCCTAAAGGGAACAGCAGAAAGAAAGGGAAGAATTTTCTGTGTATTTATTTTCATATGTATTTTATTTTTCTCTAATGCGCAATCTTTTCAGAACGGCTTTAGTTCGGTGAATAGTAAAAGTGCCTTATTTGTTTGTATTTTCACGTTTAATAACAAAAGTATATTTTTAATAATTTCCTGTCTTTTCGCTAGTATTCCCAGTGCGCATGCGCCTTACACCACACGTGTGGCAAACGTTTGGACGCGTTGCATGCTGTGGAGCTTAGAGAGTTGGTTACGCTGTAAAATATATTATAGGAGAGCATCTCTTGTATCATATCGCTAACCTTTCAGAAGCCAGGGGAAATAAAATAATCCTCCGTGAAGCACTTCGCCGAGAGGGCCGGAATACCACAGAAAACACCATGGTGAGTCTCTTCCGAGGGAATAACGAGCTAACGGGCTAGCTAACTACTAGCGAGCTTAATAAACTAAGTGCAGAGCTCATTAAAAGTCACCTGAAGGAGTGCTGCTTATTGATTTTTTTACACACTGCTTTGTCGCGGCTAATGTGGAGTTACTGTGTTTCTGTGTTGTGAGCAGTCTGAAGCCCAAGTGCACCCAAAGGCCTACCCGCTGGCCGACGCCACGCTCACCAAAACCATCCTGGACTTGGTGCAGCAAGCCTCGAACTACAAGCAGCTGAGGAAAGGGGCTAATGAAGGTGAGTGAGCAGGACATGCTGTACAACACAGGCAGTGCGAATACGTATGTAATCACAGGCCTCTTTATTTTTATAATTGCGGGATTTTGGTGTGAAATTAACTTATTCTCAGGAGATTGATAAAAGGGGCGACTGGACCAATTTTTGTTTCTTGAAGACGTTTCACCTCTCATCCGAAAGGCTTCTTCAGTTCTCATCTCGTCTTCAAGAAACATGAAGAAGTCCAGTTGCCCCTTTTTTCAAGCTCCAGAGATTACTATGACTTGGATGGCTGAGAACCTACACAAACCTTTATTTTTGTTCATATAGTGTTTGTTATTTTGCTGTTTTGTTTCACAAATAACAGTCCTGCAGCAGTGCTGTTTTGTTCTGTAATATAAGCAGTATTGTACTATAATATGCCAAGTTTTGCTCTTCTGTTAATAAAAACTGTTTAAAGTTATCCTAAAAATACAAACTTGCTGTATTTACGCTGCTCTTTTTTTTTCTCCAGCCACTAAAACGCTGAACAGAGGCATCGCTGAGTTTATCGTGATGGCTGCTGACGCTGAACCACTGGAGATCATCCTCCACCTGCCCCTGCTCTGTGAGGACAAGAATGTCCCCTATGTGTTCGTCCGCTCCAAGCAAGCCCTGGGCCGGGCCTGTGGGGTGTCACGTCCAGTCATTGCTACCTCAGTCACTATAAAGGAGGGGTCTCAGCTAAAGCCACAGATTCAGTCTGTTCAGATGGCTATTGAGAGACTGCTTGTGTGATTTTTATTGCACTGACAAAATCTCATTGGAGAAATGAGGTTTGAAATAGTCCTGTATTATGTTTGAGGAGAAAAAAAAATAGATGCTTTTTTTTTTTCCACTTTTTGGGGACCGAGGATTCTCTGCAGGAGTTTGCACCCCTGCCTGCTTAATAAATTTTTTTTAATAAAACTGGTGTGTTCATTACTTTTTTTTTTCCATTTGTAACAAATCCAGGGATAAAGTTGCAATGTCATTGTTTGAATAGGCCTTGTAAAGATATTTACATCACACCTAAATACACATGGATTTTATCTAGAGGCTGCAGATGTGTCCTGCTACTAACTGCAACATGCAGTTACCTGAATTATAAAAGCTGCTGAAACTCACGAATGATGAAATGTTTGTCGAAGACAAACATTATCCAGTTACCTCAGCTGTATAGAATCAAAGTAGTAATAATCATGGACAAAGCAGAGTGTAACGAAACGCCTAACTGAAAGTTGTAGTGAGCCACCTCTCGTTTCTTTAGATTGTTCTGATAAGCGGCCTTTCTGAAGGTCTGTCAGAGTTTTTCTTTGGACATTGGCTACTTTTTTCCCTTTAGTCCAGCCCTTGTAGCTGACCATTTTTGGAGGAGTTTTTTGTTAAGCCGTCTAAAAACTGACCTATGACTCATTGAAGTATAAAAAGGCAACTAACAAGGTGATGAACCACTGTTGTCTAAACAGATAATTTCGCAAAGATACCATTTTAAATTGCATCTTCAGGCACTTTGTTACTAGTAGCCTGTCACAAAAACAATCTGTACCCATCTCCTTAGCTGATTTAAAAAAAATAAATAAAAAAAAGCCACAGTTTGACAGGCATAAATCAGCATTTTTGCACTAATACGGTGATTCCAAAGAGCTATTAGCTGAAATCCTGGCATATCTCAGCATGGTGAGCCTCTCTGTGGAAGTTTGTTTCGGCCACTGGGGGAAAAATAATACCACTCATGATTCAAATTTTAGAGTTAAATGGTACTTTTAGACAGTGTTAGAATGACTTCCGCTTTCTGCAGACGAATAACAAGGAAATGACGTACCTACAAAGAGCTTCCTGACTGGCAGCGGTCGAAGCTCGAGTTTCGACATTTTATTTTATTTTTTTTAGCAGCTGATCACTATCTGAAAGACAAAGACCTGATACAGGACCTGTGAGATGCATCTGACCCTTCAGTTGATCCATCTACTGTTCACTGAAGCCTGATAAGAAATGGTCTCAGTGGAAGGGTGGCTGTCAAGAAGCCATTCTTAAGGAAGGAAAACAGGGAGAAAAGGCTGAGGTATGCAAAATTACACAAGAACTGGACTGAAAATCAGTGGCAACAGGTTTAATGAAGAAGAATCCAAATTTGAAAATTGTCTTCAGTATTTATGGTGGAGGTCAAGAAGCCTGAAGAACTATTTTTCAAGACTAATTAAAGAAATGACAAGAAAGCTTACCTAAGAGAGTTCACGCTGTGCTGAAGATAAAGGTGCTCATGCCAAATATTGATTTTTAGTATCATTAGAATACAACTCTGTTTTCTGCCTGATAGACTTGTGCTGTATTTTAAAATGCTTACTTGAACTTGATCGCTACATTAAAATAACGATTACGTTTGTGCATCAATCAAAATAATCAGAGGTGAAACCATAAAGGCATGAATCCAGCAGTTGTAAATGAAATTCAAGTAAAAGTTATGAAAAATTCCTTCGAATTTCAAATTATTAAGCACAAGTTTGCAAACGTTAACAGAAGTGAAAGTAAAATACCTCAAAAACTCTCTTAAGAGCTGCAAAAATCACGGCTTCTTTCCTGCGGATCTTGAATGCAACCCAAATCCCGCTAACTATTGACTCAAAACTTTGTACCAAACCAGTTAAGCCAGTTACGCACCCGCGTCTCAGAAGCAGCAGCCATGGCTGGGGATCCTCCTGTTATCATATGGGAGCGTGAAGTTGAGAGCCTGTTGCATTACAGAGAGCTGATCCCCCGTCTGGAGGAGGCTTTGGGAAGTTCTCCAGCCGGGAGAGTGCGGAGGTGATCCAGCCTGTGCGCTCCACGGTGCCGCTGCAGAAACACAACGGGTAAGGCCTGCAGTCTGCTTCGAGAGTGCTTCAGCACAATCAAACATTAACAGGGTGCAGCTACTGCTGGCTGAAACTCGTTCACTTTCTAGGTTTCTGGGACTGATGCCTACATACATGGAGAATGATGGAGTCCTGTCCACAAAGTTAGTGTGTTTCTACAACAGGGAGCTGGCTCCACTTTGCCATCAGTTTCAGCCACAGTGGTGCTGCTGATCCAGAGTCTGGGAATGTCAAGGCTGTACGTTAAATCACTGCATGCACCTATGATTCTGATGCATATAATCATATGTTCTAGCTTAAGTTTTACCAGCTGCACCCTCAGAGCAGTCACGTTTCCAACCTGCAGGTCATGGATGGAGAGGTCATCACTAAGATGCGGACTGCTGGAGCGTCAGCAATCTCGGCTAAGGTACTCGTGTTTTCGATTTATTCCCACAGCTCTTTCCTAGTCTTGCAGTCCTGTTGTAGCTTTGAACTGTGGGTCTCTCCTGGCGTGTTCACGCAGCTGCTGATGCGTCCTGGAGCTGAGGTTCTGGCCATCTTGGGAACTGGCCAACAAGCCCTGAGTCATTATAATGCCTTCACTGAGATGTTTTCATTTAAAGAGGTATGCTTCCAAAAAATATATATTTGTTTTGATATGTTAAGCACAGCACAAAGGGCTTACTATTACATCATTATCAAGAGATTATCAAAAGAAGCAAGTGCAGCTCCTGCAGCAAAAATACATTAAATAACCTCTGTCTGACTCTCACCTGCAGCGTTTCCTCCTTGTCTCTTAAAGAATACTGTTACACTTCCCCCGAACCTCATTTTAGGTACGAGTGTGGAACCACAGGAGGGAGGCAGCGGAGAAGTTTCGCTGCTCTGTAGACGGCCCCGTGACTGTGTGCAGCTCAGTGGAGGAAGCAGTGAAGGGAGCTGATGTCATAGTGACAGCAACCAGGTCTACAGAACCAGTGCTCTACGGCCAGTGGGTCAAACCTGGAGCCCATGTGGCAGGTGAGAAGAATACACACACACAAATATGTAAAGGAAGTGTGGGAGAATTTTACATCTGTGGTCATGCAAACCTCAAAACAGATGGAAATTTATTTTTTCTTGCTACCACAGAATATAATAAAAACAAAATTTTCTACTTGTCCTCTAACCAGCGGTGGGAGCTTGCAGGCCAGACTGGCGAGAGCTGGACGACGTGTTGATGAAGGAGGCTGTGGTGTATGCTGACAGCAGGGACGCAGCAATGGTCGAGTCAGGTGACGTCATCCTCTCTGGGGTCAGTCTGTCATTGTGCTTTTATACCGACTCAGAGAATAGAGGTGTGTGTGTGTGTCACTGGCATCTTATGTGCAGAAGAGTGTTAAAGTGTATGTGCTGTTTTCAGGTTGAGGTGTTTGCAGAGCTCGGAGATGTTATTAATGGGACAAAACCTGCTCACAGAGAGAAGATCACTGTGTTCAAATCCCTCGGTAGGCCTTGCTGTTCAAAGCCACATTATTTGGCATCTGCATCATCTTTCCAGCTCAGCACTTTAAGAAATGTCATGTTTTAACAGTGCTCTTTTTTTTTTTTTTTTACTAACAGGAATGGGTGTTGAAGATGCAGTGTCTGCTAAGCTGGTATATGACCAATGGAAAGCCAAAACCAGCAATCTGTGAAGTGGTCATGTACTTAAAGTTGACCTCTCTGTTCAACCTTTACGTCACACAGATGACCAAGAATGAGGCAACATAAGAACAAAAAGAGCAATGATATATGTCTTCCTCAGAGCTGATTTTAATGCTGAAATGGTTAGTGGTTAGCCGATGAATCACAAACTCGGGGAACAGAAATTATCAGATAAGAGATTTAAGGTCATTACTAGGCAACTTAAAACACAGCTGACAGAATCTACAACTACATGAGGAGCTCTGTGAGGCTGTACATGAGAACAGCTGTGCTTTAAGCTCATTTCAGCAACAAGTGTACCACTTATGGAAATTAACCTTTTTTAACTACACTTACGACTCATGACACATCACTATACATAAGGCCTTGGGGGCAGGTGTGCCAGTGGGTTGTGGGTCTTGCCTCTTCACTGCTGTCTGCTCCTCCTTTTTTTTTTTTTTGGGGGGGGGGGGTATTGGCTCCTTGGCCCTGTAGGATGTGGTCATGGAAGGTGGGGGTTACCCCTCCCTGCAAGTGCAGCAGTTGATGATGATGTACTTGTCTTTTCTCTTAATTAAAAAAGCGGAAAACATTCTAATGTTCCTCTGTTATAGCTATAATGTTCACATTGTTTAATATGGTACACAAATATTCAGAAATGATAAAGCACAATTGAGGCCAACTCAAATGCCCTCGTTTGTAACTTACAAAGCAGCTGCTTAGAGCAGCCCTCCCCCTCTCTCATGCAGAGTAAAGCCTCCCCACCATGGGAGTGAAACCAAGTGAAAGGAATGATTCAAGTAGGAAAAAATAAGTTTGCTGATGCTAATAAACTTTTTCATTATTATTGATTATTAAAGTGTGGGGAGGTGTGAACTGTGTTGTGCTTCTAAATGGGGACAGAAAAAGTTTGATGACCGCTGCACTACAAGAGTCTTACAGACCAGCAGCTCCATGGTGTGAACATGGCAACTTCTAATATCTAGCGATAATATCTTCTAATAAATGTAAGAGTTTGCTCAATCTGTTCTAATCTACAGTAAAGTCTGTTTTTGAACAATGACATACTTTTTGTAGTTTTGCCTCTGTACACCACGCCAGCTATTTTAAATCAATATGTAACTGAGTGCAGACTTGCAGTTTTAATTCAAGGAGTTGAACAGCTGCATTGCAGTAATTGTTTAAGAGTCACAGCCAATTTTATGCATAGTTCCTGATTATCATAAGCGCACCATAATTTTAAATATAGGCATAATTTTTAAGCATTGGATGAAAACCCTTTGCAGTCAGTGACTGTACGGTTTGTTGACTGCAGTCAATGAACCCACGGACATCACCACATGCTGTTTCCTCTCTTGAGATGCTCTCCCAGGATTTTACTGGAGCTGTCTTCAGTTGCTGCTTGCTTGTGGGTCCTTCTGCATTGTTTTGTATTTAAAGATGGCGATAAAATACTTTCTGTTGAGATCAGGTGACTGATGTGGCTTGAGAAAACTCTTTGGTTGCTTTTGCAGGTTGCTTTGGGTCCATTTGCACTGTGAACTGCTGTCTGATCAGTTTTGCAGCATCTGGATGAATCCGTGCAGAGTCCTGTACACTCCACAATCCATCCTGGTTCTGCTACTGAACATCTAGCAAACAGCTCTGCTTAATTTATTATGGAATAACTAGGGGAATATGCCTCACCTGACTATGAAGCTACTTGTCAGTCAATTGTCAATTACTGTTGAGAGTCTAAATGGAGAAACTGGCTGTAATTCCTGAACAGTTAATGTAATGTGTTTATTAAACCCCATGAAATAAAGCTGAAAGTCTACACTTTAAACTTGATTATTTGATGTCAAATCCATTCAAAGGCAATAATACAAACTGGGGTTCAGGAAAACTGATTGTTTTTCAACCTTTACAAAACAAATTATTAGTTTTAGCATTAGGTGCATCATTTCCCAAGACGTTTAGTGATGGCACCATAGACAAAGTCTATGACAAAATATAAAATGTAAAGCAACGGGTTTTCAATTAGTTTGCTTAAAAATTAGAAGAAAAAAAAAAAACTCACAGCATATTACTATGTGAAAATGAAACCACATTTATTAAGAAATTAAATCAAAGTAAATCAAACTTCCTCTGTGCCAAAGAACACTGATAAAATGTGGAGTTCCCTAAAGCAATCTTGCAACTTGACCATCATTTCGAAATAATATGTAGGTGTTACTGGTGAAGTTATATCGTAAAACAAAATGCATTAAAAAAAAAAAAAATCTGTTTTAACCTTCAAATATTACTTCACTGGCTCAGGCTTCATAATAGCTGGGATCAACAGGAAATGTTACACACTTTTATGATGGCTATATGACACAGCGGGTATCACACATTAAAAAGAAGCTTGAAAAATAAAAACCTTTTCTGGGTGAGAATTTGGTAAAAGCCAGGGAACAAGGGGTGAAACTTTACTCTAAGGAAAAATAAAGAACGAGAGAGCAAAACAAAACTGGCTGCGCAGCACCTTCACATGGCTGACAGTCGTTATAAAACACTGATCACATAATGAGAAAAGACCAATGAATACATTTAGAAAACATTCAGGAATAAGACAACTAAATGTCAACATATTAACCAGAGACGGTCTTTTTAATGCTTGATCGCTGCACTCCTGTAATTATTCTGTGAGCAGCAGTTCTTCAAAAATTATTTTAGGTCATTTTAGGGTTAAATGGTTTCTTTGTGACTGCATGACGACGATATGTTGTGCAGGTAAAAACAAACGTATAATAGTGTTGACAGAGGGACTACCAAGTGATAATCGAGTTTTGCAGCACCCCAGTCTAGTTGGATGATGCATGTAAACAAAATGGTCCAATGGAAAAGAAAAAAGGAGAAAAAAATGTTCTACAAAAAAAAAAAAAAAAAAAAAAAAAAAAACTCTCTCTAAACCAAAAATTTCTCAAGGCAACAGGAATCTCTTAGTGTGTAGGGGAAGAGTGCAATGCAGAACTTCCTTCTTTTATAGTGTAAATCTATGGTAGTTTCATGCTAAATTCACCTTCATGTAGCGTTTCTTCACAATGTCTCAGAAAACTGACGATTGTTTTTTCTTTTTATTATCAACCCCACATCAACAATCAATCCCCCCACCCTCCCATTCCCCAAGGCCTTAGCAAAAATAACGTCTTTCCTGTTAACCTGAAAGGACTAAACAGATGTAAAACCCAGAGAAAGATCTGACAGAAACCCTTCTGAGCTGCTTAAATCTGTAAAGTTCTTTCAGATGGAAGTCTGATCTACCAAAGTGGACACGGTGAAAATAACCCAGTTGTCATCTTTTCCCTCCAAGTAGGCGAGTTCTGATTGCGACCGTATTTGCTACTCCTCGTTTTTCTCCGTTACAATATACGGCACTTCCTCCTCCTCCTCTTGACAGGTGGCGGGCACAGGACTGCCCTGATGGCTTCATCAAACACCGTTTTAAGGCCACGCTGGGTCAAAGCTGAGCACTCCAAATATTTCACTGCACCTGGTCACCGAAAGGAGAAAAAAATAAGAAACAACTTAATAAACGACTCAATTTTTTTCGGCATGGCATGATACTACAGTCAAAACATTTAAGATCTTTCTGTGATTACAAAAGAAGCCAGAACCCCACACTTTAACAGCCAAAATAAATATATAAAACACAACATTCTTAAATTACATATAATCAGTGTTTAAACAGATATTGCAATGGCCATGATGATTTACAAGAAAAACAAATGTGTGCAGAGTTTTCTCAAGTTTCTAAAGGTTTAGCTGCTGAGGCTCCACCTGGAAGGTAGTGATGGTGTGGTAATCTCTAATCATCCAATTGCAGCTGGGAGGTTGCAGGTTCGACCCCCTGTCCCTGCGCTGCGTTGTGTCCTTGCGCAAGACACTTAAACCACATTGCCTAACGGTAGCGCCGGTCTCTGGCTGCATGACCGTAGACGCTCGTCTCTGGATGAGTGATCTGGAACGATCTTTTTCATTGTGTGCCTTGCGTGCACAACGACAATGAGTTGAATCTAAAGTAGTCACAGACCAGACAACCTGAAGTTCATCCCGAGCATCAGATTTACGTGACTGTGAACATGGCACGGTGGTTGGTATTTTAACAATCTGCTGGGATTTTCCCACACAACATCTCTAGGGTTTACAGAGAACGGTCCAAAAAGGAGAAAATATCCAGTGAGCAGCAGTTCTCTGGAAGAAAATGCCTTGTTGATGCCAGAGGTCAGAGGTGAAAATGCTTATATACCTTCTAATGGTAGGAAAACCTCTATAATCTAACATATTTAAGGCTCATCTGATAAGTCCAGTGTTTGCATCCTCATAAAATAAACAGACAATGAAAAAGATTTATTTGTGAAAGTGTGGAGCTACTGACTTATTTCTTTAGCCATGGCCAAGCCCTGAGGGTAGATGATGGGAGAGAGTTTCTTCTCCTTCAACTTCTCGATGGTTTCCTTGTCATCTCTCAGATCCAGCTTGGTTCCGACCAAGATTATAGGTGTGTTGGGGCAGTGGTGTCTCACCTCAGGGTACCACTGCAGAGGGAGGACAGACGTGTTTGCATGCATTATGATTGGTGAAAAGGCAACACTGAAAGCAAGTGTTGTTTAAACAATAGATTTCTTTGACACTTGCTAGTTACACAAGGAGTGACCTTTAGGAAGGTCAAGGAGCTTAATCAGTGCATCGGTGAGACACATTTCCCTCAAAATTGGCATTCATCTTAATTTATATCTCTTTTTTTGTGTTTTAGAAACCAATTTGTGACTAGAACTACACAATAGCTTAAAAATCAAGTATATTTCTTTAGCTAGGACTAGAGTTGTGTCAAAAATGCAAACTCTCTTCTCAATGGAACGGTCATCTGACTTGTGTGTCATACAATTATCCAGCCAAGCTGATCTGAGAATGGCAATTCATGGAAAACGGTTAATTTAATATTAAAGAGCATGCTGTACTGACCTTGGCACGGACGTTTCGAAGGAGGCTGGACTGACTAGTGAAAAGCAAATCAGGAACACATCCTGAGGAGGACATAAACAAACCAAAAAAAAAAAAAAAAAAAAAATCACTACAACATTAACAATTTAACTGTCGCTGTGGAAATATTTGTGTTGCAACTATGACAAGAATAACCACAACTACTGTGAAAAGTAACAATCATTTAAATATAAATACTGACTAATGCAGTTGTGAAGATTCACAAATACACAAAATACAGACTGGTCCCTGTTGGGTAAACAAAGCGACTCCATTATTCGAGTCACTGGCACAGAGGCCACTTAACTGTGAAGACAAAGAGCGCAAACAAGAGCCGTTTTTCCACTTCCTCCAGCCGTCCTCCAGACAGTGTATAGGTACTGTGGATACAAGGCTCTACTTTGCAGAGGGCACACTCTGTCTTGAGTGTTAGAGGCCAGTGAATAACTACAAATCAATGCTGGCAAGTGAAAACAGTGTTCACACTACACTGTGTGGCTACCCCCAAACTATACAAAGAGGTGGATAAAAACAGGCACTTGTTAATACTGGCATGACATACACACACATGTGTCTGTATACATACCGTCTGCGGGTAGGACAGTGGCCTGAGCCTGTCATAGTCCTCCTGCCCTGCTGTATCCCACAGACCCAGGTTCACTGGTTTCCCATCTACCATCACATTGGCAGAGTAGTTGTCAAAGCTGTAGAGAGAGGGGTGGATAACAGGTTTGAAATTAAACCTAAGTGTACAAAACTTTGTTCTTCTGTAATACACAACTTCCTAATGTTCAACACAGGGAAGAGATGAACTGCCACGTTTCCATTTGCTGACCACACACCTACCTCCGCTTGCTAATGAGTAACTGTGATACTTACACCGTGGGGATGTACTCTCCAGGGAAGGCATTGGTAGTGTAGCTGATTAGCAGACATGTTTACCCACAGCCCTGAGAGGAAGGAAGAGGGAATTGATGAGAAGTGGAGGACCTTTCTTGAAACGCATGAAGAAGGAAGCTATGTTACTCGACAGGTTAACCTGTCAAATTAGACAAGTTTCATGTGAAAGATCTGGCTTTAGAAGATCACCACTGACCTACAGCTTTAGCTTCACTGCGGTGTTTCAATAAATGTGATGACTTAATCACCAAACTTTAGTTATGCTAAGCAGTGTCCTGAATGGCTTTTATAGGATGTGATGTAAAAAACAGACAATCAAGATAGTATGAGGAATAACGGCACATACAAATACATTACAATATGCACTGCCGATTAACAAGACCCATCACCAATGGGGATATCCTCCCATGATTAATGAAAATATAAAATAAATGAAGAAGTCAGGATAACATTACAGCCCCAGTCTGAGATCAGAAGGTAAAACCTCACAGAGGTCCCGCTTTGTTCTGCGCAGGAGGATAAAAAGGCATCACAATCTGAACTATATCTGATCCATAATGACATCCAACTGGAAATCTGTATTTGTACATGTAGACATGCCAGAAATATGCACACATTAGGTCTTTATTGCATAAGAACAATTTCACTTAATGTTTTCCCTTTCAGTTTCTTTCTTTGCAGGGAAGGTTCAGCCTCCTTTTCATGAAGCTTATTCCAATATTTAGATTGGTAGTAAAAAAAGTTTGAAAAAACTTTTTGTACATTTAATATTCAATGAGCTGTTGGGTATACTTAACAATACCAAAAAAGTAGATTATATAGCAGGATTTGCTTTTTTCACTCTGTTATATCATAGCAAAATGAAACGGATTAAAGACTAAAAATAATTGACTGACAATTTTTACATTTGGGTCATTCCATCTCAAATCTTCTGCTTGATCATCTCTGATATGCCTAAAAATTTAATGGTCCACAATTCGGACATCAAATACTATAAAATAATATATTAAAGTTACACGAAAACAGCATTTTAGTGACGTAAGAATTTCATGCTAAAATTATTCTACGTGTTATTTTGCTTCATTGTTGCTTCATTACAACTATGAAGCAACAATGAAGCAACATTTTTACAGGACAGTTTTACAGCTGTCCTGTAAAACTCACTAGTTTTACAGGACAGCTTTATTTATTTTTTTTTCCTTCAAACGTTAGCTAGCCAATACTCTTTTTTTTATTTATTTACTTTTATTATTTGTCCAAATTACACATCTTGATTTACTCGTATGCAAAAGATTTCAGGCTTTATCGTTAGTAATCTTGAGATATTCATGCTCAACATTTCCTCAGATTTCAATGTGCGAAAGGCATATACGCTTTAGGCAAATCGTAGATGGAAGAGCAGGAAAAAATTCTAAAAATGTGATGATTGTGAAGAAATGTCCCAGCTAATTTTCATATTCACTGGACTCTGCTGAGTTGTTATAGTGGTTTGTTGTTTTAAAGCTTCAAGCAACGACTGAATTAAGTTTCTCCAAGGCCTTGGGTGGCTCTACAGTTAATTTAAAATCATACACTCAATAAAGAACGGCATGTCTGCTAAGTAACCCCCTTCAATCACGGCAAATCGGAGCATGAAGGCAAATCTGTCTGACCCAGCTGGGCTGGAAAACAGGCACAACAACAGCTGTCGCTCATGTTGGCATGTTAGCCGCTAGCCAACTGTTGGTAACTGGGTCAACTAAAACAGCCATGTTAGCCTCGTATCACCACACTGTGGGTCAAACTGCGAATATTACACAGCTCAAATTAAGAATAAAAATGTACTTTGACTTACCCGTCCCCACCACCACACACACTTTATGGCCTGCATCGGACGACCCTCTCAGCAGCGACCCAGCCGACGTTACAGCGAGCTCAGCGTCCGTTAGCTCAGCTAGCTAACAGCGGCTATAATAAAGCAGTCCCGTAGTGCCTGAAAAAGCACGGGGGACAAAGCAAGGACCTCGACTGTGCTCCGAAAAGTTCAAAACGTTGCTCCAGGAGCGCTCTGACTTGACTTTCCTTGTCAGCAGCACTCCGGTTGAAACTCCAAAGTTGTAAAGCAGGGAGGCAACACCCAGTAAAAAAAAACAAAAAAACTCTGAGTCAAGACTGTGAGGGAGGAAACGCCCACAAGTTGGAAGCAGCAGCCAGGAGATTCCCGCAAGTCACCTCCCGGCAGGGCGGGCACAACCTGCCATCTGCTGGTTTAAACAACTATCTGCTGTCCAGCTTCAAACTGCCTGCAAACACAAAGGTGAATCTGTTTTTTGTTTTTTAAATAAATGAATAAAGATGTAATTCTTTGCAGTACTGCACTGTCTTGTAAAATACATTAAAAATGTAAAAAAAAAAAAAAAAGTATAGAAATCTCTGTGTAAAACACACACTGGCTGCTCGATACTGTTACGTCAGATCATCAAGCAAAATTTAACATTAGACAAAGATAACCAGAGTGATGCAAGAAGCAGTTTTTAATTTCTCTTCTCTTCATTTATTAAGACAAAAAAAGCTATCCAAGCCTATGTGGCTGGTGTTCTTTGGATCAAGTCGTCCAGATCATGAAACAGCAAAGCAGCCCCAAACATCACACTAACACCACGGTGTTTGGCTGTTGGTCTGATGCTCTTTTTATGAAATACTGTGTTAGTTTTATGCCAGATGTAATGGGACCCAAACTGTCCTTTTACCTCGTCAGTCCACAAATACATTCCCAAAGGCCTCGGGGTTTTTTGGCAAATATGAGATGAGCCTTTGTGTTCTTTTTGGTCAGCAGTGGTTTTCACCTTGGAACTCTCCCACGGATGCTATTTTTGCCCAGTCTATTTCTTCTTGTTGAATCATGAACACTGACCTAAACTGAGGCACGTGAGGCCTGCAGTTCTTTAGATGTTATTCTGGGTTCTTTTGTGACCTCCTGGATGAGTCGTCAATGCGCTCTTGGAGTAATTTTGGTAGGTCGGCCACTCCTGGAAGGTTCACCACTGTTTGTGGATAGTGGCTCTTATTGTGGTTCACTGGAGTACCAAAACCTTAGAAATGGCTTTGTAACCCTGTCCAGACTGATAGATGTCAGTGACTTGTTTCTGTGCTGTTTCTTTAGATTATGGCATGATGTGTTGCTTTTGAGATCTTTTAGCCTGCTTCACTTTGTCAGACAGCTTCTATTTAAGTGAGGGCAATTACTTTTTCACACAGGGCCGGGTAGGTTTGGACAGATTTTTTTCCTTTAATAAATGAAATCATCATTTAAAAACTGCAATTTGTATTTACTCAGGTTATCTTTGAGTATACTACAATTTGTTTGATAAGCTGAAACATGTAAGCGTGGCAACACAATCAAGTGTGCCCCCTTCTGATATCCATAAGAAAATCAACTACATTTCAAAATATGGGAGTAACCTTTAAATGCAGAGTAAGATTTGATGTATGTATGATTATTATAAGATTACACTCTTTCCAGTGTTACAGTGTAATAATAATATTATATTAATAATATTATTAATAATATTATTAATAATAAGTGACCATTTACACAATTAAAAGGTCTTAACATGAAGAAAAAATAAATAATAAAATGGCATTTAGCTTAATAAAATAAAATAAAATATGACAAAAATCACTTAATAGATAAAAAAATATATATAAAATCAAATACATTCAAGTAGTAGAATAATTTTATATAAAAATACAAATATTACGTAATATATCCTATGTAATGGATGGATAGATTTATTTTATCTTGTTTCATTGATAGATTTACGTACGGGAAGGGCCTGAACGCTTTTGTTACTCCTTAACGTCAAACTGCAGTTCAGCATGTAAACAGTAGAGAGCAGTATTTCACATTTTTGCAGCTCAATAAAAGGACAGACAGTATGCTGTTTTTTGTTGCCACTGGGAAAAATATAATAGAATCACAGCTCTCTCTGGCTTTCTCTGTCTCTCTCATCTCTGACCATCATCTCCTCACACTTTAAAATTTTTTTATCCATTAACTAATCACAGACTCCAAGGCAACGACGCCTCTGCTCGCACACATTAGTAACCATGTCTCTGGATTATGTTTGTGGGGGGGGATTTTTGCGGCAAACAACACATTAATAGGATAAACGTCACCATTAAGTGAGGGGGTAAGGAGGGGGAAAAAAAAGATTAATGAAGGATAAGCAGGCCTGTCGCCATCACAACAGGGAGGCCGTAAAACACGTGGAGGGCGTCACACTGCATGATTACTGTATGTCAAACTGACACACTGAATGAAGAAAATCTTCCCCGAGGTTGTAATCATGCATCCCTGTAGAAAAACCCCACAAAATGTGTCTTTAATGTTTCACTGAGAATTTCATATGGCCCAAAGTTTGTCATAATGGGCTTCATGCAATATTTGCATCTAGATTAGCCGCATGTGTACTATGTCATTAATATTCTCTTGAACTGATATTACCAGCAAAGAGAGTTTGGCAACATTGGATCTTTGAGTGTTTGTGCTTTTATTTGTGAACATAAACTTATATCAGAAAACAATACCCTCAACACATTTCCACGCATTGTTATGCAGTTAAGATACACTTCAAGATTTTTCTTCCTGTGAAACTGCAGTAAAGTAATTAAAGTTAACAGCTATTTCCTAGCACAGCTGCTGTATTCTTACTGTAAATGTACTGCATTATGCTGTATACACCTTTACAGTATGATACTGTAATAAGAAGTATGTCCTTACTTAGGTCACACAGTTCCTGTACTTTTTTGCACTAAACAGCTACAGGAATATTAATGCTGCCTCATTGCTAGCTAAACCTTATTTAGCTAACGGGATCATTATTTAATTTAGAAATGCAGGTGTTGCTGTAACACCTGCAGGTTTTAAAACTGCTCATAGCCTCCTGCCGCCATCAGCCCATATGCATCTTCCGTTAAACTGCTGCTCAGAGAGACATATCATCTGATCATTATGCTGCACCAAGATTTAATGACCCCTGTCATGGTGCTGTCTTTGCATAGGAATCATATTGACAGTCTGCAGGCAGTCATCGCTCGAGTGCAAAGAGCGTAGCTCACAATGGTACAAACAACAGGGTATGTGGGGGTCACACAATGTGGACAATTCAGCATTTAAACAAAATAAAAGCTATGTTCTCAGGATTTCCTCATTTCAGCTGAATTGGAGCACATAAAGCAGATGGCTGATCCCAGCTGAGGATTTGCCATTTGTGCTGCTTGCTGCTGCTATCTCTCCTTCCCACATGATCAATGTAAGCCTACGCCACAGTGACAGGAGATAACCTACATAAATGATTCAGTAGCTCGTGATGGGCTTTCCAAGAATTTAGCTGCGAAGGCAACTCTGGTTAAGTCACCGCAAATGTGCATTTGGATCTCATAGTTTGGTTTCATAACTTTTTACACCACAAGTCTATGAAGGAAAACTCACCAACTCACTGCACACAGATGCACAAAAATACCTCTAAACCAGCATAACACAGCAAATCCCCCCAAGAAAATGTCTTAGAAACAGAAATAACTCAGTTTATTCGTTGAAACCTTCCTCCAGGTGCTTCCCGAAGGCTTCCTCAAGCATATTTTCCACCTGGATGTTGAGCTTTAACAGAAGGATGCATGTTTTACTTCAGTTTGGCTTTAGGCAGTGCTGTGCATCTTGTTTATTAGCCAGTGGCAGCAGATGGGAAGCTCCCTAAAAATAAGCAGTGCTTTTGAAGTTGTCCTCTTTCTGCACCGTCCATGACTAGAAACATTTGCATGCTTTAGTCCTGAGATGAAAGAGGACTTCCATGCAAATGTCCAGTCCCATCTATTCAAATGCACTTTTTAAAAATCTGATTACATTCTAACAATCAAACATGAGTAATTTTTGCAATCAGATTAACTCAAAGGTGCTGGTGTTGCATGTTGTCTGTTGCAGTGGTGGATGTGATGGGAAGCTTCTGTCCACTAAAAGCAATAGAAAAACTGCAGAGCTTTGCTCCCAGTTGGAAAGACATCCCACGTGTTTTCCTTTGTCCGCGCTCTCATTCTGTGTATGCGCATTTCTCTCTCTCCAGTTTCTCTCGGTCCTCACCAGCTTTGCCTGCTTTGGTCTCTCGAGCATTGTGAGACAGGGAGTGTGTCACATTACTTAAAGGAATGTGTGTGGGGGGAAGTTCGTGATGGTTTTCACAGGATTGAGGAATTCTTCAGAAACTCAACTGGTTCAAGGCTAAATGACACGAATGAAATAGAATATGTGTTTGTACAAAATAAGCTGTATATCTGATGACACAAAAATACTGATAAGGTCATTGCAGTGGTAGACTGAAATATGGGAGGTGATCAAGCAAATGCAGTACACTCACATCTCGGCCTAATTACTAAACACAGAAATTCACTCCAACATTTCATCACTTTCATTTTAAAAACTCTCTCTTTTGGAGATCCAAAATGCCACAGTGTAGCAAACAGAATTCAGTGATCAATATATTTCAAACATAAAAATGATGGGAAACGTATAACGCTACATTGCTCAACCTCAATATATCAGTATGGGTCAGGAAGCAAGCTACTTGCTTACAGCGTTGCTGACTTGTAAGTTTCTTCTTCAGAGCAACAAAAGTTCAGGCATAAAAGTTTGGAAGCTAACAGAAAAGTCAACAACTGAACTTGTGTTCAGATTGAATGTGGATTTGTGGCGGGGTTTGTGTGTCTTTTATTGCCAGAGGTACAGTTGTGGTCAGAAGTTCACATACACTCATCATGGGCATGACTGTCAGGGTAATTTGGGGCTTTGAATGATTTCGTGTAACTCTTCTTTTTCCAGGGTGGAAAGATTGTACAGCATGCATCTTTAAAGACTTAAAAAATAGAATTGGATGCACAAGTTTGAGTTATTTTGGATTTTTTCTAATCCAGGGTCAAAGGTATACATGCCTGCTCAAACGTAAATGTACAGTGATTTAAATCTTTTAAAAGGTGAAGATTCTACAATGTCTTTTAATTTGACAAGGCCAAGGCTTATTAACTTCTTGTTAGTGATGATTTGCTGGCATAAAAAGGGTTGTTTAACAGCACTCACTGGATTGACCAATACTCTGAACAATGGGAAAGTCCAAGGACTGGAACACCAGCATCACTGTCCACAGTGAAGCGAGTTTTAGATCTGCATGGACTGCGAGGGTGCCAACCAAGAAAGAAGCCACTGCTCCAGAATCAACATCGTCAAGCTCTACTGAAATTTGCAGCTGCTCACACGGTCGAGCCAAATGCCTTCTGGATAAAAGTTTTATGGTCAGACAAGACATTTGGCCACAATGACAAGACACAGCGCAGTATCATGTCAAAGTGTGTGACAGACACGCCTAGGCATGAAATGGACACGCATGCAGACACGCATGGTTGCAATACCAGCATGACTTCCACACATTGGACTGGCGTGTCTAGTCAATGCTCTGCTGTGATATTGGGTTGCAAGAGGTATGTTTAGAGGAGTGCAGCTGAGGCTTATAAACTTATGAAAACTGGACCAACTCTCAAGCATGGTGGCAGTTGCATCATGCTCTGGGGCTGTTTTGCTGCCAGTGGTACTGGTACATGCAGAAATTGGATGAAATAATGATGAACGAGGACTGGCTCCAAATTCTTCATTTTCATCTCAATCAACAATTGGATGGATGAAACATGGACACAATTGTGTGTTCTACCAGGACAATGATCCAAACACAAATCAAACTGATTAAGGAAGGCTAACGATTAGCTTGTGGAATGGCCTTTCCAATACCCCTGACCTCAACCCTACTGAGAATTTGTTGAGGTGCAACTTGCTGAGGGATATTTTACCAAATATGAGTAGGGATGTATGTATGTATTTGACCCTGTATGTAGACTTTTGATCCTGTGGCTATAGTCATCTGGTTTAGTGCTAAATAGCATATTTTAGTATGCTAACATGCTAATCAAACGAGAGCCTTTGTTGCTTTCTCTTGTCTAATAAGTCACTGAAACTTTGGGTTTCATGGTGTTTATTTTGAACTGGATTGTTTAATTAGTTTTAATTAGTTTTCAGAGTGGTTTTGCTCGTTTTTATTTTAGGTTTAATGCTTAGTTTTAGTTTAGTTTCGTTAGTTTCAGTATTAGTTTAAATTTTTCATACTTCATCAGGTACAAGATCAAGGCATAAGAGTGACTATTGTGTAATAAAACTCAACAAAAGATACCGTTTAAAGAAATATATTGAAGAACCAACTGTTCACAAGACAGCAGCACTACGTGCTAAATGTGTGTAATATTAAGGACACAAAGAAAGAATATAAACTCACTCAATAAATTCTACAATAAACTCCCAATAAAGTTCAGCGTCAGTGCAGCAGATAAACAAATCAAAGCTCAAATCCCGCTGCATCCTGATGTTATCACCACCTAAAGCTGCTTCTGGTTTGGAGCTAGCTCGGTTAGATGCTCCCTAATTCGGGCATCATAACTTTCAAATGTTGATAACATTTAAATCACTTAAATCCATTAATTCAGTTTTAAGTCTTCGAATCATTTCAGCTCATCTTCACTCAAACATTCACATCTTCTGATCCAACATTTTTCCATCCACAGTGTGTTCTGTGTCTAAGCTTCATCCAGATCAGTGTGATGTAACAGTGATGCTACAGTAACTACAGTAAATGTTTCAGAGGAACTGACTGACAGTCTGACAGCTGCAGCTGCCTCATTGTAAATCACCACTGTCTCCATCCTTACAGCCTGTTGACGAGTGAACGACTGTAAAAGCTTCATGTTACGTACAAAGATATCCAGCTAACGTCTAACTGGGATTCAGTGCTTGTAGAAACATAACGTCTGCAGATGAATTTGCTCCTCTGATCAATTTGCAACCCAGAGAGCACTTGGGCTTCAGTATCTTGCCCAAGGATAATTTGGCATGCAGACTGAAGCATCAGGGAATCAAACCACCAACCTTAAGATTAGTAGATTACCTGCTCTACCACAGCCTCGCCAACTTTTTTAGAGTTTAGGAATTTAATTATTTTTAGTTTCCCGTGTGCTTACTGCATATCATTAGTTGTATTTAAAGCAAACATGTCATCCATCTGTCCGTTTCTTCGACTTTCTTCCAGGGTCGTGGGGCGGCTGGAGCCTATCCCAACTGCCAGGGCGAGAGGCGGGGTGCAGCTTGGACAGGTCACCAGTCTGTGACAGGGCTGAGAGAGCCCTGGTCCATGTGAACCATTCACACTCACACTCACACCTACGGCCAACTTAGAATCATCATTAACTTGACCCCACTAATGTTTTGGTATATTGGCTTCTAGGCCAAGGTAACCACAAGTTTTATGCAACTTCATATTTGTGTTGTAAACATTTAGGCTAATCTTGCACAGAGACTGTAAACAAAAATAAATAAGTGAATATCCACAAACAGAAGTAATTTTAGATGGCATATGATTGCCTTTATTATTATTTTAAATTTAGTCTTCTTTCCTAGCAGGTGTCCCGCGCGTTGTCAGGGTCAGCTATGCTCCATTGGGATCGATTTTGCACGTCTTCGGGGGCGAGGTTTGCTCTTCTCATGTCCTCAACGATCGCATCCATCCGTCACTTCTTTGGTCGTCCTCGTGGACGCCGGCCATCGACTTCCAAGCTTGATCCACAGCTTGGAGACGTGCAGCCATGATGGGAGGGTTGAATGTAATCTAGCAGTGGCACCCCACAGTCTTTTCGTTAAATTTGATATTCTAAAATTAAACAATACGGGACAAATTGATATATGTAATGTGGGTCTAGGCAAAGTATTAAAGTTATTAATTTATTCATAAAGTTTGTTTGTAGTCCTAAACATATTGATGGTATTTTTTCTACAACGTTTTTTCTCTCCAAAGATGTTTTTTCCTCTCTCCTACAGCCGCGTTTGCACCTACATGCAAATGACCAATTATGCAAATTAGGCGACAGTGACTTCTAGTTACAGCGGCGGAAAATTTCCCACAGGTATGACCTCCACCGTTAGCCAGGGTTTGAGACCACTGTTACCAGCCGGCACCGCGAGGAGGTGGTGGTAGGGTTTTGCACAGCCAAAATTTAGAGTGTCCAATTAAGCTAAATTACAATAAGATTGCCTTTATTATTATCTTAAAATTTAGAGTAGCCAATTAAATTCCAAAAAAAGGAGGGAGAGAGAAGACAGAAAGAAAGAAAGAAAGAAAGAAAGAAAGAAAGGCACAGAGGAGAGGTCAAAGTGAAGGAGATGGATTCAAGGTGGTGGCAGACGAGGTGAGCTGTGTTTAAGTTGAAGAAGAGTTCCTGCGGAAAAACTTGAAGCCTTTTTTCTTTTCAAGCAGAGCTCTTGCAGATCTTTATGCTGCAGTATGATGGTATGGAGATCTCTGACACTTTCTGCATTCAGCTCTTCAAGTTTCTCACACCTCATCTTCAGTCCTTCAATGTGTTCATGCTTTTCTGCATGGCTTTCTTTCAGCTCTTTAAATTTCTGTTCCACCAATTTCTGTGCTTCCTGCATGTCATTAAGCATCTTCTCCTTTTGGTTTGCTTTGTGCTGGCATTCTTATGGAGCTCTTCCAGTTCTGCGTTTTTTCCTCATCATAACTTCGATGCCCGCACACATTTTCTCAGCACACATTTTCTCCATCTCTTGTTTGTATTGCTGCAGATTTCTGATTTTCTCCCTGAGTTCTCCGTTGCACTTTTCAGACTTTTGGAGAACATCTTGCAGCTGTCTCTGTGACGTGGAGAGCTCTTGTTTCTCCTTCAGCACTTTTGCATATTTCTCCTCGCTTCATGGAGCTTGCACTGGATGCTTGTGTGCTTTTGTTCCATCTTCTGAAGAACTGCTTTGTGCTTGGCTTCCATTTCTTTAATCACAGCCGCATTGCTTTGGTGGGCTTGATGAAGCGATCCATGTAAGCTTTTATTTTGCTTGTCATGTCTTCTAATTTAACCTGCACCACCCTGTGCCTCTTTTCAGTTTCTTCAAGTCTTGCTTTCACTTCTACGTGCTTCATTTCAGCTCTTTCTTCTCTTTCAGTATCGTTGTTTTCTTCCCCAAGGCAAGATCAAGCTTTTGTTGCAAGCTTTCATTTTCTCCCTCCATCTCGTGGAGCTTGGATTGCAAGTTGATACATTTTGCATCCTGTTGTTCCTGATCTAACAGGACTTGATTCAACTTTTCTTCCAATCCTTCATTTGTCTTCTCACGTCTTGGAGCTTGTGTTCCAGCTCTGTGCATTTGCATCCTTCTCCTTGACCAAATCTCTTGCTTCCTTAAACTTTGCTTCCAGCTGTTGGAGTTGGTCTCAGCGAGTCGGAGCTTTCTGCACATATCCCTGAATCTAGAGTGGTCCACATGACGATTCTCCTCTTGCATGTGCTGTTCAGTAGCAATTCTGAGGGATTCAGGTGGACCATTACTTTCAAGGGAGTCGGCATCTTGCCAAAAACCCCAGTAATGGTGTCAGTTTCAGGGTCAAGCAGGATTTCCGGCGCATCACCCCATTCGTGGGGGATTTCTGACTGATTTTCCCAGTCAAAGAGGTCAGTATTATCGCGCTCTCTTGACTCCTGAGACATGTTGTCAGTGTTCTTGCTTGACTGCTGTGGATTCAAATCTTTTCAAAATCTTCCTTTGTCAGTGCTGAACTGGAGAATGCTGCTAACACGAGTGCTGCGAACAAACTGAATTCTATTGTTTCTTTTCGCTACTTAAAGGAAACACTTGACAGAGAAAAAGAAAGAATGTGATGTCATAATATAATTTAACAGTTCCTGAGAAGGTTGACATTCCATATGCAAATGAGGCTGTTTGTGTAAATGCATGTGTAGATAAAAAAATGGCAGTCATGTTTTGTTTCATTTTAAATGAATGTCAGCATACCCCACCTTAGAGTTTATCTGCTAGCATGAATGTCTTAATGCATTGCATGTGCTTCACACATGTTGTATATATTCACAGCAAAACTACAAACCCAAACTACAAACAGCATGGCATAACATTACCAACAAATTATTTTTCATTATTCTTTTGTGAAACAGTTGAAACTTTATGTTTAATAACTTATAACAAACTGACATTTAAGATTTTGAATTCACATGTCCACAACTATCCTCACTGAAAGGACAGCCCTTACATGGGTGCAGATTGTGTGCGTAACTGTCTGAGCCCAGCATCATGTGGTTGTCCATGATCACTCATTAAGGCTCGAGGACAGTCCATCCGTTTCCTGACCCTGTACATGATGTTTTAATGCGGATGACATAAGTTGCCTCATAGGATGTGCATCCATCCATTTTTTCCCCTGCTGGCTTGTAAGGAAAGAAAAAAAAATATACAACTACATTCTAGTGAAGTCAAGTATGATGACTGACTGAGGCCAAGTTTATGAGCCAACAAGTATGAGAAACACTGGCTCTTATTATTTCCCAACCTTTTTTTATTTGAAATTCACAAGAAAGTTGAGATGGCTCATAAAATATTTTTAGGCACATTTTTGGAACACAAATGCTCCATTTTCAAGTGTTCCAAGAAATTCAAAACACCATGTACACCATGAACTGAGTATGTATTAAGTCTGGCTTCAGTGATCTGAAGGAAGCTCTTGCTTGAGTCCACCCATTTGGTTCAAATGAAACTGGAAATGGAGCCTCTTCCTGCTCCGGTGCAGACAGCTGCATGTAAGACTGGATGATTCCCAAACCTATGGCTGTCACTTCCCTGCGTCCCTGCGTATTGTCACAGCCAGAAATACTAGTGAAAGGGAAAGATGAAGATGATAATGATGAAGATGTCATGTGTTTCCAATTAACTTAGTCGCTAAGAAGGTTTGTATGAGGACAACTCTAACATCTGACTGCAGGCAGGTCTCTGAGGGGGCGTGAGGAGGAATTCATGGAAACATGCTACGAATTAATTATAGCTACCCACGCTGTGGAGTCAGTGTCTGTTTATGCCATAAGCTTTTCAGGGGAAAAACAAGAGAGGCCATTAAATTACTATTTTTAGGAAGAGAAGTGTACTTTGCTCAGAAGTAGAGGCTGTCTTTAATTTTGAAGTAAGGAATGAGGAAATTAAGTAACTTTTCATTTTTATTTTCTGGAAAGAGAATGATCAGTAACATGTGATCTTAAACTGAACTGATCAGCACATTGAGGTGATTAACTCAGTGAGGTTCATCAGTGAATGAAGGAATTTGTGAATTGTTTATATGTAAAATGTTTAGATTTATATTATGTTAAAAAATTATTCTAAGAGAGTTTATTATAACCAGGTCAGGTAATAAATTATAGAGAGTGATTACTTTTAACTTTGTACTTGAATGAAGTTTTACTACACTCAGTCCATTATGGCTGCTGATTTATAGGTCCCTTATAAGTCATAAATAAATTTGCTGTGATTGGAAATATGTGTACGTGTTTGTTCTTTTCAGTAACAATGAGGTCATTGCTGAGGCCTGAAACAATAGATGCAAGCATGATTTATGTCCGTCCAGCTGTACTGCCTGCAGTGGGACTTTCAAATCAGGAGTTTACTGTGCTTATTCTACAGAAGGGAAACTAAGCAAGGGAACTTGGTCAGCTTTCCAATAGCCAAAAATTTACTTCAGGCAGGATGTTCCCCACACAAGCAGCAAAAACTTGGGAAAATTAATATTTCAAGTGGTTTCAAGTTCAGCTATTTAGAGAAGACTGAACAAACTGGTGATAGGTCTCCTTTAATGAATCCTCTGTAGAGCTGATTATAGTTTGAATGTTTTCTAGGTATCTACATAAAATAAAAAAGAGACTTGTCTTTATGAAACAAGCCCACAGCGGAGGTGGGAACCAATAAAGTATAACTATTGAAAGTAACCTATGGGATTTCAATTTTTAGTTTAACTTTTGTGCTAATGTGTTGAGCACCCCTCATTTTCTCTATTATTTGCTTGGAATAGGTGCAGTGATAATCAATATTTGATATGACCACCTTTATTCTTCCACACAGCCTGAACTTTCTCAGGCAGCTTTCTTATGATTTCTTTAAGCAGTCTTCAGGAATAGTTCTCCAGGCTTCTTGAAGGACATTCAAAGCTCTTCTTGGATGTTTCTGCCTTTGTTCCATTCTGTGTGAGGATGATTCCACACTGCTTCAATAACACTGAGGTCTGGGCTCTGGGGAGGCCAATCCATGACAGATAGTGTACCACTGTGTGTTTTTTACTGCTTTCATGATTCCATCAATTTTGACAAGATCTCCAACATCACCAGCTGAAACACAGCCCCAAACCATGACAGAGCCTCCATCGTATTTACAGATGGCTGGAGGTACTCACTGTTGTACCTCTCTCCTGACCTCCTCTGTACATATTGACAATGAGTTGAATCAAAAAAATTCAAATTTGGATTCATCACCCCGTAAGACCTGTTTCCTCTCTGATTTATACAGAAAATACAAAGAAATGAGGGGTAGTTGAAACTTTTGCACAGTTCTGTATGTCAACTTGCAAATATTTCCTATGTTCAGCTTTTCATCATATGTGTGTGCCCGTGTGTGTGCGTGCATGTGTGTCTGTGGTATGTGCATACTAAGCAAAATCTTCAGCAGTTAAAAAAAAAAAAAAGCCACTTTATCCTGCCTCCAAAATCCAGCTCTAAAATAAACTCCCAACTTATAATAACACACTGTATATATTGTGCCACCACTATATTTATCCATCTATCCATTTCCAAATTAAACGTGTGTACCCTATTTGTTGCCTGGTTCAGTCTCTCAGTCTGTGTGCTTTGTAGTTAATGAGAGTTTAAAGCCTGCGTGATACATGACACGCGTAGCTCTGGGTATCCAAACACCAGAGTGCTCGCATTCATGGTTTATTATCCCAAATATTTCAGGCACCATGGATATGGTTGCTGGTTGTGATTGAACCTCCACTTTGAAAGAGGTCAGATTTCATAATGCTGTGAGGGTGGAGGAGGACAGGCCCATCACATCACTTCCTGCTCTGTAGTTTTTTTCCATTGTGCCCCTGTAGTGCTGCACAATGTGTCCTCAGCACAACTCCCTTCCTGAGCTCGGAGTTGTGCACTTTCGTATTCTTCTTTGCAGCCCAACTGCTGGTGTGGCTTTGCTGGAAAATACTCATGAGTCAGATTCCTTTGGCGGTGAGCCCTCAAAGGTGTCGTCATGCCTGCATCATCAATAATGAGGCAGGCATGTAAGGTCAGAAAGCAAAAAGCACCTTTGGTGCAGATATTTAGTCTTAGTCCACGTGTTAACCGCCGATCTTAGAAGTGATGCAAATAAATATATTTGAAAAACATCTGAGAAAATCAATTTAATCCAACACCTCTGACATGCTTCTTATTGGTTACCTTCGCATATTGATTAGCAGTGTTAACCCCTGGCTGAACTTAATTATCCTGTCAGTAACAGGCCCAGGCTGAGAAACCTTACCGTGCTAGAACGTCTCTTTATGTTGCATATGAAGCTTTTAGTCCTACTAAATTTCTCACTCTGTTAAGCCTTATCCACACTTATCCAGACTAATTCATGTCCTGCATCCTCACTAGTTGTATGTATTCATTTTGAATTTTAAACAGCCTTTTCTGGGCAGTCATGTGAATCTACACTGTTGAAGCGATGATGATACACTGTGCTTCGAATGCTTTAAAGATTCATTCATTTGAAGCACAGTGTAACGTCACTGCTTCAACAGTGTTGTTGGAGTTGCATGACTGCCCAGAGCACTTAATTCCTACATCAGACTGATAATCTGATAATGAAAGTGAACAAATGTAAAAATGCAGCCATGCAGATAAAATCAGGCATTTATATTGGAAAGCGTAATAATTAGCATTTGTACTAAGTTATTTAGCTGGTATGATAAAACCGGGGATTTATTTATAATCAGCAATCAACTATGTGGGTAAAATCCATGTTAAAAATGAATGAAATGAACTGTAAGTTATTATTTGTTAATCTGCAGAGGTAACTCATAAAAACACGTAGATGCGTCCACGCAGAACTGATGAAATGATTGTACAATGTGATGCAAATAAATCATTTTTCTCAGTCAGACAGAACATTTAAAAATGTAAATGTTTGATGCTAATAATGATAATAAAGAAAGATGTCGTGGGTTTCAATGTCAAGATTTGCTGCTTTCACATTCAAATAATTTATTTAATAAGTGTGAGGGTTGAGATGCTTGCAATGCGAAGGTTTCACTTTTGTGGGAATTTTTTCCCTCCACGTCTGCCTTCTTATTTTTTACTTTTTGTTTGTTTATTTTGAGTAAGTACTTTTACTTTTAATATTACAGTGCTGCATAATTATTTTTGCTTGAGTAAAAGATCAACTATGAATCAGTTCACTTTCTGAGCGCTGTTTTCATTTGCTGTCTCCAGTTTCCAGTGTGTGTGTGTGTGTGTGTGTGTGTGTGTGTGGGTGGGGGGTATTATAAGGGGCGGGGCTTGATGACGTCGCCCTGGCTGCACTGTGGCAAATGTGAATGCAGACGGAGCAGCTGAGGATGGAGCAGAGGGGCAGACGAGGCGGCTGCTTTACATCTCACCCCACATATGCAATTAAGGACCTTCTTTTAATTTACACCCAGATTTTGGCTTCGTCCCCCCCACCACCACCATCACAACGTCCCTCCTTTTTTTCTCTCAATTTCGCCGCTGACATCTACCACCGGTAGCGCACCGGTCTACCACTTCACCCATCTGTCAACACACCACCGGTTTCGCCTATGAATCAGTGGAAAAGAAAGAAAATCCCGTTAAAGACAGATAAATAGATTTTCCCGCGAGGTTTCAACACCTTCTGCTGGAAGTGCCAGGTCGCTGTTAGAGTCGCTATGGATGAGACAATCATGGTGAGGCTGGTTTTCCTTTCCTCACATTGGTTTCCTCTCCCTCTCAGCCTGCGCGCAGGGGACAGAGGGGACGGTATGGATGGATGGATGGATTGATGGATGGATGGATGGATGTGTGCGAGGACACACGGATGTGCGGAGACATGAGGTTGTCTTGTGTGTGTGTGTGTGTGTGTGTTTTGTTTTTTAGACAGTCCCAGTCCTTCACGGTTGATTGTCGTGTAACCTGGTAATACATACCTGATGATAAAAGCGCGTTTTTCAGATACAGGGCAGCCCTGTTGCTTTGCATGCCCGCATTCATCCCAGGTGAGAGCCTGATCTTTGCAGAAATCTTGGTTAGGGGAAAAAACTACTACACAAAGCAAATTTCCCATGCACGCTCCTTTTCCCTCTGTTTGATGTCTTTGCTGCATGCCTTTGAAGTGCCTCACTATCTAGTGGCGCCATGTGAAGCCTGTAAACTGGTGGAAATTGATAAGATATCTGACTGGCACCCTTCCATATGAAGACCTCGCAAGAACCTTTAACAAAAATGCATTGAGAATGAATAAAAACGTTTATTTGAGGAACAGTAACACCACAGGAAATTTACCCACTGCACACTTCATTAAGGTATCTTTGAAGTTACACCGCTAGTTCTTGTAGTAAAATGAAATATTGCAGTTGTGAATAATAATCCTGTGTAGTTGGGGTATCAGTATGAGAAGTGCAGCTGAACTGATTATTGGACTGGATGTATCCATATTGATCTTGATACTGTAGGTGGAAGTTAAGCCTGATAAGGTCACTAGTGATATACAAGTGTGGACCAACTGTTCAGAGAGTCTGTCATGACTTGGGTATTAAGGCTAGTATAATGCAGTCCCGACAGTGGATTTTGGTGCTAAAGCTGAATGAATTCAACCAGTTCATCTGCATGTAACATAACCCAGATTACCGCACACATGGTGGCTGCAGCTCTGAGGCAGTTATTAAATGATTGTGGTGGCGAGCAACACGCATGCAGGATGCTTCTGAGCAGATAATCCTAACCGTCTTGTGGGCTGAAGTCCTCAGTTGCAGTGTAGTGTAAACAAATGGATAAAGTCTGATAACAGTTTGGCAGTTAAACTGTGAGATTAGTAGAGCCAGGAGAAGTGCTTCCACCTTTTTTTAAATTGGTCTCCACATCTGTGTCATACTTGAACTGCCTGCATGCTCTGCCCTGAATTTGAATGGGAATGATAATGACACAGATATTTGTAACTGTGCTATCACGCTCTTTAGTTAACCTTTGGACTCTACTAGGGTAGCTTTGCATGATTGGAAATAATCTTCATTTACCCCCTCGGTTCATTCTCTGTCTGAATCAGGCAGCGTTAGCTCGTCTCCATTTAGGTCAGCTTTCCTCCTGATTGGCTGCCCCTCGCAAACAACCAGAGCTTCGCGCCCTCGCTGACAGCATACAGAGCCGAGAGAAGGAGAAAATGCCTGAAATTAAATATTTAGAGCAGTGTGAAACCTGAGCTTTTGCTTCACGAGCACTACTCACACATACGCTGACCCCATTATTTGAAACTTTAACCATCTTCAATACGAGCATCCACCATTCTAATAATATGTATATGACAGGAAAAAAGGATTATGTTTGGGAGGATTTGTGTGAGTATTAATGTTCATAAGAGGAGCATCATCAAGGGTACTGAATTCTCACTCACTCTCAGTCTAAGGCTAGATATCAACAAGAAATATCAAAACCTATAAAGGTAACGGTTGCTTATTCATAATCCAGAGGGCAAGAACTATTGATATTTTAAGGACCTAAGTAGGTTTACTGGGGGAAAACATCAATCTTTGAACAAAGATCTCTCTTTTTGTGTGTGCTTTAAAAGAGAGTTTGTAATGTGCTCTAAATGTTATTCCAGAGGCTTACTGACAGGAATATTATTTTCATCTTCTTTGCACTCTAACCCATGAGGAGTTACTATGTCCATTCCATCTCCCCTCAAAATCAGCGTGCTACAAGCCAACTTCTCATATGAGGCCAATCATAGAGATACCGGTCAAAAGAATCATGTGACAGGAAGTCCGGGAGCGCAGAGGCACGCTGCTGCGGTTAAATTTGAAGTATAGGACACAAGCTCGTGGAGATTACGTGCAGCAGTGTGCACGGTGAATTTTTCAAATAACTTGCCATAAATGTTAAACGAACTGAGAGCTCTCAAGTGCTTACTCACACTCTCGCTGCCTCCCATCACTTAACACTGTTCACATGCGCACCTTGATATGCTGGCATCACAGCACAGGCACTTGGTGTTAAATCTGTCTGCCAGTCACTTAATGGGCAGCTACCCAAAGTCAGGCCTTCGTCAGGAGGAGCACAGATCAGAGCAGGGGTAGGGAACTCCAGGCCTCGAGAGCCGGTGTCCTGCAGGTTTAGATGTGTCCCTGATCCAGCACACCTGAATCACATATAGAAGTCATTAGCAGGACTCTGGAGAACTTGACTACAGACTGAGGAGGTAATTCAGTCATTTGAGTCAGGTGTGCTGGATCATGGACACATCTAAAACCTGCAGGACACCGGCTCTCGAGGCCTGGAGTTCCCTACCCCTGGATCAGAGTACTGCAGAGAAACATATCAAAGAGTCAGAGGTGTGCTCTGTTACAAGTTTATGTCAGAGCACAGAAAAAAAAGTTGTGACATCCAAGTCATTTATTACATGCTGATCTGTCAAGATGCAAGCCGTGCTTTGCAGATCTCTTATCTTGAATTCTAACATATGTGCACATTATTGTTGGATATGCACATTGCGGGACCATGTTCCCATGCCTGCATGTTCAGCATGGATGCAAACTGTACAACATATGTTCAGAGTTTAAGGGCAGCATTTGTTCTGCACGACTGAACCGATCTAGGAACAATAGAGGCCCAAGAGATGACATCATATTTTATACGATTAAGCAAAGGTATACAAGGAGCTAATGCTCCCCTCAAGCCTCCTCTGAAGCTCTAAAACCAGGGGTCTCAAACTCCAGGCCTCGAGGGCCGGTGTCCTGCAGGTTTTAGATGTGTCCCTGATTCCACACACCTGAATCAAATGGCTGAATTACCTCCTCAGTATGCAGTCAAGTTCTCCAGAGTCCTGCTAATGACTTCTATATTTGACTCAGGTGTGTTAAAACAGAGACACATCTAAAACCTGCAGGACACCGGCCCTCAAGGCCTGGAGTTTGAGACCCCTGCTCTAAACAGTATAACTGCAACAGGGCCCAAAATGACAAAGTGAGCATGTGGTTTCTGATATGAGAGGCCTTTTTTTTTTTTTTTTTTAGAGATTACAGGTGTGCACTAAAGCTGATATAATCAGCGTTTAATACTGACACTGATTATAAGGT
This sequence comes from Archocentrus centrarchus, assembly GCF_007364275.1. Taxonomy (NCBI): domain Eukaryota; kingdom Metazoa; phylum Chordata; class Actinopteri; order Cichliformes; family Cichlidae; genus Archocentrus; species Archocentrus centrarchus. The sequence continues at coordinate 7,122,309 of NC_044364.1, forward strand.
GATCAGCGATAATGTCTACTGTGAGCAGGGTCGCTTATATCATGAACCAATCAGTAAAAATTACCACCCATCTCTGCAGCTCTCTTCAGTTAAATGCACAAAGCAGGTCCATTAAGAATATGCTTTGGGGAGTGACTAACTGATTGGACTGTGTTGACAGACTTTAATTTTCTGTATTCATATCCAGTTGCTGCCCCGCAACCCTTTGAAACGTTTTTACCGTCTTTGTTTCTGTTCAGTCTGTTCTTGCAACAGGCAGCTGTTTCCTACGAACCGCAAACAGTAAGCGACTACAGCGAGTTGTGAACACAGTGGAGCATTTAGTTGTTTATCTCAGGAGCAGGTGGAGACCAAACTAGAGGGGAAAAGAGAGTGCATTTTGGGATTTCCATTCATCACTAAAACACCAACAGATTGTCACATTTCTGCAGTCTTATATGTTCAGTGCAAACCACACTGTGCAACATGGATCTAAAAACAACATCAGATTTAATGTATGTGTGCTTTACAATGATAACACCTACTGGATCACCACTCAGTTATTTGACATGTTCAGCTTTCCTTCCATGTTGCGGCCTCCCTGTGCTATCAATATAACATACAGCTGGAAGATACGTCAACATAAATGCGACTAAAATAGGCACATTTTTGGAAAAGGATTTTTTTTTTTTTTTGCACAGTGGTGCCAGTGTTGCATTGATCAGCTCCTCATTTCATGCTGCATTTCCATTGGATGCTTAGGAAACGTAGTTGTAGCAGCAGTCACATTATTCAAAGATCATTACAAGGGCCAGATTTCACTGTACTTCAAGACCTTCCATACTGGTCAGCTTTCATCCAGGACAGCCCAAAATTGTGTGGTGTATATTCCAATTGAATGTTAATGGCGCTGTATTTCTCCTCAAATGCAATGGCAATTTCTCATCGCTCAAGTGTGGGACCATTATTTCAGACTCCTATATTTTTGGGGTTTTCTTGAACTCTGCAGACAAAATCAAGAATTGAGAAACTACTACTGTACGAGACAAGAACTGTGGAACAACGGGTGGTGTTGGAACATGGGGAGCCAGACCATCCTGCAAGCAGAACCCATATTTCTTAGCTCCAGTTATCCCCACACTGAGTGAAACTGTAAACGGTGCCACTGTGCATTGTTTGTGGGCCTCAGCTGCAGCATGGGATTCATTAGTACATGTTTACTGCATTCACTAATCAGAGTTGGGCGCTCTCTGCTCAGCTTGCATGCCACAGAGCAGACAGGGCCTGGCCTCAGAGTGGATGAAATCAGCAACAGGCTTGAAAATGTTTTTATTACTCATGTGTCTATTTTTAGCATCATTGTATAGCTGGATGGAGAAGTGGAAAAAACACACGGAGAAGCTGGCTGGGAAGCAGTTCACTGAATGGCTGGATTGAGGACATGGATTTTTACACTTTTTTTTTTGCATTTCTTTCCTTCGTAGGAGCTCTGTGATGCTTCAGTCAAGGATTATTATGAGCTGAGCTGTTTGGGGGACTTAGGGGTATTAAAATATTGAATTGAATAGAAATTCCAACATCTTTAAAGCCTGAATTAAACTCTCTGTGCAAAGCATGCCACACATTTGTCGGTGCAGACACCCAAAATGTGCAAAACTGTTTGTTTTTTTTGAGCCCCCGTCAGGCTTTTCTGTCCATATTTCCTGTTTAAACTGTCACGATAACCCAAGTGAGTCAATCAGCACTCTTCTCTCTTTCTGACCGTGGGAAAAGTTGAATGGGAAAGGCCTTTCCTTCCATTCTCCTGCTCTCTTTGGATGTGTTCTGAAATAACAAATCATATCTGAATGCAGTGCTACTGTTTTGACTGTAAGGACCTGTTGATGGTGCACACACTCAGTTACTGTGTGTCCTAAATGCACACCCTGCCCTTCTGATTAGCCTTCTCTTGAAGGAAAGAGATCCAGTAGGGAAAAAAAAAGCCTTTATTTGCATTTTTTGCAATCAGCTCCTCAATGGACATCAGACTGGATGCAATTATTTCATATCATATTCACCCCAGCAGGCATGAAACTCAAGATAAGATGGCTTTTGAATCAACACAGCACTTCAGCTCTGAGGGAGATTAGTTGGTAAGAAGGGGAAGTTGATGTGATTGGGGTATGGTCTTTGTTGTGGCTGTAGGGGTGAGTGAGTGGGAGGACATCAAGCAGTCATTTGAGGTGGGCTGTGGCTGCTCTGTAGGTATCTGTCACCCTGGGAGGCTGAAAGTAAATGGCTGGTGCTGAACGGGCGGATGCATGTTTACTAGTGGTGACAGCATGAGTGGTGTTGTTTTCACTTTGCGAGTCTGTCTGTCTCTCTGTGACATTATGGCAAAAATTGTGGTCTGGGAGACACCTACTCTAGAAGGACCTACCACAAAGATGGTTTGGAGTAATTCAGCAGGGGTTTGTACATCTGTGCAAAGACTTTATCAACACGATGCTGCCACAAACTTTGCAAGATGCAGTCGATGCTTCACATTATACATAAGGTGCTGTCTGATGATGGGTGTGGTCCGAGACCTTATATAGCGTCAGTTCTCAACAACAGTCATTACAAGGCACTTTATATTGTAAGGTAAGGACCCTACATATTAGAGACAGAACCCCAATTTGCTGCCAGAACACTAGTTCACAGTGAAGTTTCTCTTTTTAAGTCAATCCATTCGCTTCAGTGGACTCAAAAAATGGCAGAAGGAGAAGAAGTAGCTGGAAATGCATAGGAATGGGCCAATCACAGTCGTTACGGGCTGCGTTGATTCAAAGTGTAGTTACATTTCTCGGGAAAATCACTTGTTAGGTTACAGGTTAGGTGTTGAGAAGGGCTTGTATTTACAAAGTACTTGCAAATGATTAATTAAGCATAAATCCCACTTAAGAGCAGCCAGTTGTAGTGGTGGGGAGGAAGAACCCCCTGACCCTTGGAACCCGGAGGGGCAGCCACCAATCTCTTAATTTTTTTCTGGTTTGCTTATTTTTCTATGATAATTAACTAAATAACTTTTGTTTTGGGTTGAGTGAGAAATAAAAATAACTACACAGATGCATGCAGTGATTATTTTGGTCATTATTGTATTCCTAATATCTACATGTAGTTGATTACTACTGTGAATAAAAAATGTAAAATGTGCAGATTGTTGTGGTACGCAAAAAATAAATAAGCTTAAATTAACTTATTATAAAGACAGGGAACCAAGAGAAACAGCCTGACTTTGCCCAAATGTATAAAAAAAATGCACCAACAACACTTAAGATGCAAATGTGCTTTTCACAGGTTCTATTTCTAGAGTTTATCACCTCTAAACAGAGACGGCTATTTTTATATTTATTCTTCTACCTGCTAAGCTAAGCTGATTGGCTGCAGGCAGTACCCTTACTATATTACCTTACCAAAAATAAAACTGATGGAGTGCCCCGAATAGGTCTTTGCTGCATGCCTTTCACCACATTTCCTGTATTTCACAGTCAAATAAGACACAAAACTGTTAACGTTCTTAAAAAAAAAAAATAAGACATGAGAGTGATCATCATCTTCTTATCTGAGAAAGTCAATGAGTGTTTTCACCTGGCTGATATTGAACTCGGTGATTCTGCGTGCCTCTAAAGCCATAAATAATTTGAAAAAGGCTTTGCTTCGCATCTGTTTTGCTCACTAGGCTGCTCAAAGGATTCCCCCTTTGGTATTAAAACACGGAGCTCGATATAATTCGCTCCTCCAAATGCCCTACAGCACCACCCCAGTAGCCAGAAATAACTGTCTGCAGTGGTTTAGGCAAATGTGTCTCTTTTGTGTGTTGACGACATAGTTGCCAAAAAAAAAAAAATGTGCTAAAATGAACTCTTAAAATGTTGCTGGTTGACCTGGTAGGCGGGCTCTGTTATTTAAAGGCTTAAGGGGAGATTTGGAAAGAACAGAAATTCATTTTGACTGCCAAGATTATGGGTTTTGTGGTGCAACATTAGAAGATTAAACATACAGTGCGTTATACCACATGTAAGTAGACAAACACACAAAGACAGTGCTGGCGCGTGATGTGCAAGGATTGAGTCGGGGGCTCATAACAAACTGCATTATTTAAGTGTCGGGAGAGACGACTACATATGGACCTGATTAGAAGAGAGACTGTGGAGGCTTCCAGCGTGTTCCCATCTCCATGGTAGTGTGTGTGGTGTGTGTGTGTGGTGTGTGTGTGTGTGTGTGTGTGTGTGTGAGAGAGAGAGAGAGAGAAACAAAAGACTGCAAACTGTTTGTCAGCGAGGCAACATTTCTGCTGTTGTAAAGTAGGGGGATGCTTTGCCTGGAATTATTGCTCGGAGCATTGAAAGGAGGGATCTCTTTAAGTGCGAGACGGAGAGCAGATGGGCGACAAAAGGCTTGGGAATTAAATGAGTGTGTTTCAGTGTGGAGACCAACACAGACAGACAGCAGCAGAGATGTAGGCCTGCAGCGTTCAAGTAATCCACACCTCATTTCAGTAGAAGGACAGTAAGGAGAAAACTGGGTCCAGCTGATCGTGCAGGCAGGACTGGAAGGAGGGAGGGAGTAGGGGATGGTTGCAAGCCTGACACGTTTTTCTTGGCTTCTGGAGGACGCCAAACCCGTTCTCACCTCAACACAAATTTGTGGGTTACTTTTCAACCACTACTACATACCTTAGGTCAGTCTCTACTGGCACTTATGTGGGGCCACATGTTAAAGAAACAGTTCACCCCATAAGTGAAATAGATTGTTCCTCCTCTGTTGCGTCGTACAACTGATTAGTGATGTTGGCTTGTATTAACAACTTGACTGTCCTATATTGTTAGTGCTTGTTAAAATAACAGCACAGCTGAGGGAAAGTCCATAAATGTTTTCTTGGGGTGTAAAAATTTCTAAAACCAGCATTCAGTTCATTGCTTGTTTTTTCTTTAGAGAGAATTACCAAAAAAAAAAAGTGAAGAAAATCTTTTTACCACAGGGCTGATCATTTGATTGAGTGGATGAAAAAACAAAACAAAAAAAACCTCAATTGCTATGATACATGATCAGTTTACACGTTATCTGAACGATCTGTAAGCATTAGAGTTTCTATTTATATGCTCTAAACTAGCCATTAACTGCTGCACATGGTGTTACATTATGGAAGATGAAACTGCGATATGATATCGTGGAGTTTTATATCGTGGTTTTGTATCAGTTTGTTCCACTCCTAATCTTTTACGTCCTGCTACAAGCACTAGCCTCTGCATGCATCCTTCTGCACAGTGATACCCCTCCTGGATGCACTTCTGCACAAGTAAAAGTTTCATTAGATTTAAGAGAACGCAGTTATGATGTATTTATTCTGCAATCAAGATGCATAAATAGCAAAATAGCCCAGAGGAAAAATATAGAAATGTAGTGTTAGGGTGAAATGTCCTTTTAAAAAACATATTGCTGGTTAGATTTTTAGGGTATAAGCTTGACAAGAACCAACTCAAACTGGAAAACTGCTCTCAAACTAGAACCCGACCGATTTATAGGTGCGCCGATATTATTGGTCAGTGTTAGTTATTTGCTGATATATCAGTATCTAAGTTTATAAGAGCCAGCAAATAAAACATGTTTGGAACACCACAAACAAGCAGTTGATCGGAGCAGAGACGGGCAGAGTAAATAAATAGCTACACATAACAATTGTTAAGGAAATCTGTTAATGGTTTGTGTGTAGGGAAAAAAAGATATCGGCTAATATATAGGAATATCAGACTTTTAAATCAGTATTGGTATCGGTATCGGTCTTTAAAATCCTGTATTGATCTGGCTCTACACAAGGCACTCCTAATTCCAAGAAAATGCTGCTCTGATTCATTCCCCCTTTGGATAAAACATTTGAAACTTGATAAAATACGCTGGCACTTTCTCCTTTCATTTCCTGCACCTTTTTCTTGATCAAGTATGTATTTTCACTTCTGTGTTCAACTAGACTTGGATAAGAACTGAGATTTTTATTTTTATGTATTTGATCTGCCAGGTGGCCACGGGATATGTTGACGTGAGCCGTGTATAATAACTATAGTGAACTTGGAGTCAACACCAAGAGAGACCAATTACCTTGACATAGTGGGTGGTTTCTAAAGTGCTGTTCTGGTCTCATTGTGAATATGATCAGGGTGGTCTGCCAGAGTTACTGTTTTTGCAGGCAGCCACACAACCATCACAAGAACATCCTAAATCTCAGAGCAGGCTGAAGGCCGACGCAGAGCTCCTGTTTAGCAGAGCGGCTCACTGAAAGATTTTGAAGTCGGTGCCTGTTATCCGGAGCTGTTTCTCTGCTGGTGCCTGCACGCAGTCTGCATCATTCAAGATATCAAAAGTTTGGTCTCAGTCACTGATGCATGCAAAATAAAAGGTATCAATACAGATTTCAAAATTGGTCCCTGGATAGATATATATCACAATATTGGAGGCGAGCATGCACGCATCAGATAAAGCATTACATTCTGCTTCTTGTCAGTCAGCCAACACCCACAGGAAGCAAAGGAGGTGTCTTTCAGGAAATAATCCACCACACACATGTCCCTTTTCAAAATGGGTTGTCATATCAGTGTTTTCCATCCCTGTTTGTTGAAACTGGGACTGCATTCAAATTAGGTTTGACCGCGTGAGGCAGGTAGACGTGAAGAAGTTTGTTAGTGCATTTCAAACGCAGCAAAGACGGCGACCGTGGATGGTGAGACGGGTACAACGTTCCACGCCAAACTTTTTGACCATCACAAGTGCACTATCTGGGTACTTGTAGAGTACTGTGTGTAGCCATATTTGTCAGTGAGAACTTGACTTTATGCGATCAAAGTAGTGAGTTTAATTTTTGGAAATATGCTATTTGAGGCACTTAAGAGTCTACACAGCAATGTTGTATTTATAAGCCCTGCATTACTAGAAGCTAAATGGTAACAATAACATGTATGCCAGATGTTTACCATGTTTTTTGTGTTAGTTTAGCCTAGTGGGAATGTTGTCATAATAATAATAAAAACATTGAACCCTATTATAATCCTGAAGGGGGGATGAATTCCTGTACCAAATCCATTCAGTAAGTTTTCCATTTAGGTAATAATAACCAACTGAATGACTTCACTAAGTAAAGGCATTAATGTAGTATTTTTGCAGCTTCCTTCTCTAAAAACCTGGTCCAGGTGTTCTAGTGCGTGAAAATGTTGTTGTTTGAATTGCGCTCGTCCCCTCAGCTCCAAGAAAAATGCATTCTCAGGCCAATCAAATCATCAGATCATGGTTACTTTAGCCACCAGCAAACGGCCATGGAAGCATCACATCAAATATTGACATAGTGCTGATGCTGAACAGATGTGTGATATAACGAGGACATCATGTGCAGACCACCTCCTATGCAACCAGACATTTGAACAAATGCACTCACAGCAGGAGGTCCCCCCCAACACACACACACACCCAACCCCAAAAACTGCAGATTACCACAGCAATCAGTGTAAAGGCTCTTCAGCCTCCCGAGCCCCAGATTTCGATGGTGACCCCCAAAGGTATTTAAAATTAGAAGCCATATTAGCCCACCCTGAAAATGTCTCTTCTCACACAAAGACCAGGCCTGTTCTGTTCTGCATCATCTTTGATGCCATCGTATTTTTTTAACTAATATCTGAAAGCCCAAACATAATCAGCAGATTAAAAAAAAAAAAAAAGTGACCGCTGTAGTTTAATGTTTTGAACAGCAACAACTTGCTGTTACAAAGACCGCTCTTGGCCATTTTCTTCATTGCATACCACTTTGTCTTGCTTCACTACGGCATAGCAGCATACTCTGTGGACATGCACGTGTTTGTGAACTTTGACCTTCTGTATCATAACCTTGGTTTACCTCATATACCTCGTGCCTCTACAGGTAGCAACGCTGAATGATCTACTGCAAGACAAACTATCACATCACTTCATCCAGCATCACTGAGGCAAAGTAGGTTGAAGCCAGGCAGCGGTTAGTCACTGGAAACATCTGTGTATATGCTGTCATATATCACACTATGCGAGTGTACTGGGCTTACAGAGACAGAGAGAGTGAGTGTGTAGGATTAGTGCCAGCTGGCCTCGGTGTGTATCATATTTTCATCCACATGTCCGTTGGTATGTATGATCTGGGCTATAATGCAAAGCATGTCTTTGTCCACTGTTTGCGGGATTGAGGGCAGCAGAGCACAGATTAGGGTCCTGATCTAGAGGAAGTTTCCCCTGTCTTTCCTTCTTCCTTGAATGTGACACAGAGAGCTGCAGAGCCAGGTGGGATGAGAAGGATGCCTTTTTTCAAAGCTCACCCACTTTAAAAGACATTGTAGTATTTAAAGTCGGTAGTTTAATGTCAGTGAATCTAGACAAATCCCTTCTTAGTCACATGAATCAGTGACAACTGGGATCACAGCCAGTTTTAACTGAGTGTGGGACTTCCACTCAGAGCTCCATGTGCTCTGAGTACCTTTCTGCTTTTCCTGCACAAATGGTCTGAACACGGGTTTCAGAGAAGTTCTTGAATCATTTCTCAAATCTTGGGAATTCTTTCCTCTTTTTGCCTGTCTTCTCCAGAAAGTAACTTGATAATAGTATATACACACACACACACACACACACACACACACGTGCATATAGACATGTTTATATATGCACAAAATAAGCTGTATAAGTTAAGAAACTGAATGTAAACTGGAGATGGTTTACAAACCATTTCCTGCCCGGTTTCAGTGGGTGTTTGGCGACAGTTGTTGCTTTTGGGTGTGAAGAGCATCAGGGGATTTACTCTTAAAAGTAGATTTTGAGGGATTTTGTCTTTAGGGAGGAAATTGCTGGAACCCCTTTTTGTTCTGCTGCACACATGTTGGAATGCAAACCCTTTGGAATCTCTCAGCCCGGCACTCGATGCGGCGCATTTCTAAGCTCGATGATCGCGGATTTCTCTTAGAGGTCACAGAAGTCAAAGTGCGTCTAGTGTTTTTTTTTTTAGACACAAATTGAAGTCAGCATCTCATTAACCACAACTACCCCACTTTGGTATGATTTGACCCTCCCAAGGTCTGCTGTTTTGCTGAGAGCCAATGACTCACACCATAATTGATTCTCGTAGATTATCATTCAAGCATGGCTGTGTTTGGCTTGAGCCGATACAATAGTAGCGACCGGCTTGCTAAAGGCACTAAAGTAATTTCCTGAGTGAGTCATAGAAGGTCATGGGGTGGTTGTGTTAATAATCTAATTGGTGGACCACCTCAGACATAAGGCCGTATAGCACTAAACAAGAGCATCCAATGGAACAGAAGCACTAACAGTAGGGACATAATAGCCTCCTCTGTTATCAAATGTGTGGTTTGAAAAGCTTCTAGATCCAGTAAGATCAGCCTTGATTGAAGGATAGCGATAATTCTTTGCCATGAATCATGCTTGGGTTTCATTAAAGGGAGCATCCTTTTCTCATTCAATTTGTAATGAATCAAGATTGTAATCATACACGCTGTTGCAGCCATTTGGATATCTCTATTAGCTAATGCACAGCCTTAGGCTAATGGAAAACATGGAGCCGTCTGCTGATTGCATAAAATCGTCCTCTGGGCAAATTATTCAAAAGACATAAAGAAACCAATAACTGGGAGAACCTTTAATATTTCTCTTTCTTTATAGATTATTTCCTGTTTTATTGATTAATCATATGGCCTAAACATTTGCATCTAATTGGTTTAGCTTAGCATAGCAAAAGCAACAAACCTGGCTATCTGAAAGTAACAGGTTTACTGTACTGATACAGGCATAGGTGGATATTTCAGGCAGGGACACAGGGGACGCATCCTTACTACTAATTAGAACACTCCAACCAGTAAAATTCACAAACAGACGTTGATGTATGTAGGGCGAATTGTTCAAAAACATTGTTCAAGTAAAACATTGGAAAAAATCATGTAAAAGAACCTTGAAACTGGGAAACTTTGGAGCACTAATTGCCTTTAAATCCACATTCATATTGCTCACAATAGTACTTGCAAGTACTGTAAGTGATGTGAGGTAGCCGGAGGTTAGCGGCACTAATTAATTAACATCTTTATTTTCATACTCTCAGTCATTGTGCTTTCATATTCCCATCTGCTGTCTATTAAAAGACGGCCCACAGAGGAATCCCCCTTTACTTGACCCTCATCACGCTGCTTTAGAATTACATAACTGAGTTAGGAAGCACCTTTTGTGTCACTGCTAATGCGAATACCATCCACAACAATACTTGGCTGCCCCGAGTGCGATTCTTTAACAGGCTGTCAAATTAAAAGGGGGTTGAGTACTTCCTCTTGAGCCCAGTGACCTTGTTTTATTTTTAATTGGTGCAGAGGTTCTGACTGTGAGGGAAAATAACAAGTGCTGGGTTTTCCCAACCCCCACCACCCCCCCCCCCCCCCCCCCCCCCCCCCCCTTTAGCAACATGTAACCATGAAGCACCACATGTTATTAGATGTGCCATTTTCCTGTTGGGAGATTTGTCCTTTCTGCTTTTTAGCTAGCTTAATGAAGCAGGATTTCACAGGCTCTCTGCGCTCAGGAAGAAAATTGAGAAGTAAAGTGTGCGCTGGAGTAAGTAAAAAGAGAGAAGAGGGATCAAGGAAAGGGGAAAAACAAGACTGAAGCACAGAAAAGAAAGCAAATCCTCCTCTTCTATTGCACATTTTTGTGCTGAGCAGTTAAAACAGGCACAGCTGGGGGAAGTCAGGGTCATGGGCTGTGTTAAATTGCCAAATTCACATGAAAGAAACTTAATCTGGGTTGGTTTTATTAATAGAATTTCCCCCAAGTCAAATGGAGAAGGAGGGAAGGAACTAAACACTTTCAAGTGGAATAATTAAGACCCTTTGCCTTCTCTCTGTCTTTAGTTAATTAACATGCAGGCTCTTTATTTCCAGCTGAACAAGGTGAAACAGACACACACCAGCAGATCCACTGCTGCCACTTTACTGTACGAGGGGAATAAGTCATGAAACGGATTTTACATCTTTGTTGTGAACTACTAGGTTTGATCTGGCTATCCTATTTTGCTCCTGTTGCTTGACTCGTGAGCTGAATGGAAATAGTAAAAAGAAGTGCGCACAAATGAGAGGTAATGTCTTCTGTGTTTTCTCCACCGTGCTTTTCAGTCCCCGAGGATCTGTCCGTGGAGGAGAGGGATGAGCTGTCGAACATCAGGCGGAGGAAGAGAGAGCTGCTCGACGATATAGAGGTGTGTGCTTGAGTGTATACAGCATGTGAGCAGGATACATGTAGCTTCACCTCAGTAGCTCAGTTCATTAACAGAGGATTTTAACTACAACCGTTACTGATCACAAATCATTTTATTGTCAATTTTGGTAAAATTCTGAATGCATTCATTGTAATTTCTTAACTGGATTTCTAATATTATACCACTCAGTTCTGTTGCCTATCTGCTGCTGCACTGTGGGTGTATTTGCATGCTGTATGGAATGCAAATGGCCCTATCTTTGCACACGCAGTTTCCGCTTCAAAAAGTTAGTTTTCCACTGCGTGCGGTTCTTTCGTCGTCCCATCTCATCCCTTTGCTGCGTCCTGCTTTAACATAAAGAAAATCAGCCGGGGCTGATGCCTTCCTCTGTCTTTCTCTCAGAGGCTGAAGTTTGAGATAGCAGAGGTCATGACCGAGATCGAGCAACTGACGTGTGTAGGAGAAAGGTAAGTCACCAAAGCTGAGAAGCTTTGTTATACTTATATAGTATATAAATGTTTTTTACCTTGTTGGCTTACTCCATACAAACAGGTGTGCCTAGGACTGGAAACAGGTTAACTTTTTCTATGAACTTTAGTATGAATTTAATGGCAACTATAGTCATAAATAACTATCTCTGGATCTGGACTCATTGCCTCTGTCTAAGTTGAGTTTAGGATTTGCATGCGAGTTTGGATGATAGATAAACCTGGACCTGATGGGGCTTTATGGGGCGCTGCATATGGCTGTATGAATTATCACACTTATTATATATCAGAATGAGAATTAAAAGGCTTTTATTGTCATGCAGTGTATAACAAAATTGCAGAGCAGCTACACCTTCAGAGGAAGAAAAAGCATACAGTCATTTACACAGTATATATAAAACGTACTGTATATTAAAAGTACTAAATAAATAAGGTATATGCAAGGTATGGTGAGGTATTGAGAAGAGTCTGTTTGAGGGACCTGTAGCACCTGCCACAGGGATGCAGGTTGAACAGGTGAGAGCCGGGATGTGAGGGTCCTTTAAAATCTTTTTGTTTCTGTCGAGGCAGCGCGAGGTAAACAAGTCCCGCAGGGAGGGCAGGAGAGCAGCCAACGATCTTCTGAGCTGTGCTGATGATCTGCCTCCTTGTCCTCTCTGCTTCAGTGCAGCTCCTGTGCCACACCGTGATACAGTATGTCAGCGCGCTCTTTACGGAGGAGCGGTAAAAGGTTGCCAACAGCTTTTGGCTCAGTTTGTTCTTCCTGAGCACTCTCAGGAAGTGAAGTTGTTTTTTTTAAATAAATATTAAATATATTTAAAAAAAATGTTAGCAGCACAAAGGTCATTTCTGCTTTTTGTGTTAGTTTATCATCTGCACTGCTCACTTTTGTCTGTAGACAATGTTAGTGTTTCATGAAGCAGTGTTTCCACCTCTAATGAGCAAAAAGTCCACGTTAGGAGGCAGGTGATGTGGTGGTTACACAAACACGCCTGACGTTGATCAGTGGTGGGTGGGAGGTTGATTCTTGTCTGGGACCAGTTTTTCTGTCACTCACAGTCAGCGCACCAAATCCACTTACTCAGTGTGCATTAAGCAGCATTAAAAATGTAAGAAAGGTTACCAGGGCGTTGATTTCTGTCCCACCTAAAGGTGTCAAGGTCGCTCAACTTAAAATGTAATTCTAGTTTTTAATATCAAATGCACAAATTACCAATAGGGGAGGATTCAAGTATGATCACACACACATGCAATGAGTAGAATAGATGTGGCAGAAAAAAAAATCTCCCCAGTGTATTTTCTTGTTCGATGTTGAAATGTCATGCTTAGAGTTGTTTTGAGTAAATAAATAAAGCCTCCACGTTTATTTCTGTGTTCCAGTAAAACGTCCCAGAGAAACAAACAGATTGCTATGGGCAGGAAGAAATTCAACATGGATCCTAAAAAGGTACTCCGCTGTGTTCTTTAGCACAAACCACCACGGCCTTCAGAGTGTCAGTAGCCTTGAAGTGAGAGTGCCGGAGTGAAAAGTGATCTGTTCTCAGCTGTGAAATCTTGTCATAATCCATCATCCCTCCATGATTCAGATCAACAGCCATCCTGCTTTCTCCTCCTCCTCCTCCTCTCCAGGGAATCCAGTTCCTGCTGGAGAACGACCTTCTGCAGCACACTCCAGAAGACATCGCCCAGTTTCTCTACAAAGGCGAGGGCCTCAACAAGACCGTCATCGGGGACTACTTAGGCGAGCGGTGAGACAAAGCGCCTATCAGGCCTAGAGAGAAAGTCCTCCTTACAGGAGATTTACACCCCCTCTGTGATTAAAGAAGGAAATTATGGACTGGATTTACTGATTAAAGAGGAAGAACAAGATTGACCTCTTTCTAACATAAATCTTTGAAGCAGTGTAGGCGCCTTGTCCACAAGGCCTCCCAGTGGGACTTACAGCTGGTAATAAAACCATCATCCAGCTTTTTACATCTCAGGTCAGACTGCTGGATAATAAAGAGACAAGTCCTGATGCTGTAACATGGTGACTTTCTCAGATAGACAAAAAACTAGTGAGATGGATGGCGCTATCTACTTCTCCTCAATAAAATGATATTCTCAGTGAGTCACTGACTCGATACTGTATGAAGACTGGTATCTTCATACAGTATGTAAAATCTTCGGTGACAAAGGAAGCTTGCTTGTTACGCCTGCAATGTTCAGCTGCCTGTAAAGCACAAGCACATGCCCAGAGGAACCAATATAAAATACAGGAAATCACATAGCACCGAGCACGGTCTCTTTCAGGTAATGGTGTATCTGCGGGTGGTGAATAAATTCACATTTTGGGCTGGCTGCATTCCTCTGGTACGATCCCAGCTGAATTTAGTCTGTACAAACTGCCATTTGTAGAGACTTAATTAAAAATAGGCCCTTTTATTGCCGGTGTTTAATCTTATAAATGGATTCTTTTGATTTTTTTTGTGTTGAATATTTAATTGGCTACAGAGCATTTTAAAATAGCCCTAAATAGATGAGCTGCCTCATTGCTGGACCCTCTGTCCTTTAGTCCATGCAGGAAATCACACCAGCCACAGGCTGCATTGGCTAACATGAGTACAGGTGCTTGTGCATCAGTAGACAGATGTAGTTTGACAATAGTGAATCAATGAAACACACACACACACACACACACACACTGAATGAAGGGAGGGGGGGGACTCTGAAGACTTCTTCTGTTGCTAACAGGCTTTATTCATGGAGGATCATCAAAGAGGCCATCTACCCACTGGAAATCACACTAAACACAGGCTGGGGGTTTACACTCAGTAATTATCACTAATTAAGCTTATGCAAGGAGCAGAAACCTATCATTACATGCTGAGCAGAGAGGAAGAGGAAGAGAGGCAACAGAGATGGTGGAAGAGGAAAATAACTAGGAGGAGAATTAGCGACCCTTTTTTAATGTCATTTACAGTATTCTCATTGTTTCACCTTGCATGAAACTCTCCCGGGACAAGATTTGATTTATTTGGCTGCAGATGACAGCGGAGTGTACACTGTGGTCACAAACCCCAACGAGACTCTACAAAAAAAAAAAAAAAAAGTAATTCAAAGAATGTTTGTTGTACGTTTCTTGTAAGCCTGCACTTTCAACCCTTCTACAATTTCTTTCCACAAAAAAACAAACAGCTAAGTCTGAAGATTCCTGCTTTGGTTTCAACAATACACAACACAAAGACTATACAGGATCGGGATCACGGAGCCCGGCTACAACAAATATGATCAGAGAAGCTGTGACCGCAGTCTTTGAGCGGCTGTGGACTTTGCCTCTGAAAACCCTCAAACGGCCAAACAAAACTCTGACAAAGGGGAGTCTGTATGGGTTTGGTCTTTTAGCTGTTTTTCATCAGTCAAACGCACCATTTCCCCTCCCTCTCTGGGGTGGAGAGAAACTGACCAGCTGTTTCAATTGCTTCCAGACCCTCACAGCACCTGATATGAGCTGGGACACAAATATGAAGGGAATGCTACGAAAAAGGAATTCAGATTGAGAAATGCCTTCGTGGATTAAATATGATTTCCCCACCCTGTCTGGGTTTACATTGTTTTCGGGGATCTTATCTCCATGAAACGCCTTGTATTGTGAAAAGAAATAGATGTTAAATAATACTGGAAACTTTTTTCTTTTTTCCCCCTCCAGGGATGACTTCAACATCAAGGTGCTTCAGGCTTTTGTGGAGCTGCATGAGTTTGCAGACCTAAACCTCGTCCAAGCACTACGGTCAGGGGGGCGATTAACTCAAATATTGAGCAGGAGGAAAAAGTTAACTGCATTGTGTGAACCCTACACCTCTTTATTGCAGGCAGTTCCTGTGGAGTTTCCGCTTGCCCGGCGAGGCACAGAAGATTGACCGTATGATGGAGGCCTTTGCCTCACGGTACTGCCAGTGCAACCCGGGTGTCTTCCAGTCAACAGGTCAGATGCACGGCATGTTGCTGTAGTGTAAACCAGTGATTCCCAAATGATTTCCCTCAGATGTTCCCTCACAGGCCACTTGGATGGACTTCAGTCACCCATTCAGGCCAGACTTAATGTAGACTTTTTAAATCAATCTTCCAGAATAATTGAGCTATTCTTTCTGCATAATTTTTACCCCATGCGGTCAACAATATAAGCCAACATGCTGGGCACAGTCTGTGCGCCCATGAAACATCTAATCTAATGTGCCCGCAGAGATACTGCATGTGTGATGGCCTGTTTTTATTAATGCATTTCAACCATTAAGCCGTGAGTGTTACTGTAACTAAAGCTCAATGAGGATTAACCAGATTAAAGTAACTACATTCCAGTTCACTGCAGCTTATGAGTAAACAACCAATGCATTATTCAGGAAGGCTCAACCTGTCTGAGTGATACATGGCGTTGTGATAAACAAAGCCTGCAGCTACATCTGTCAATAAATAATTTAAAAGGTTTCACGGGAACCTATTGTGCGCTGTACCGTGGCAGGTGTGTGCGGTCCCGCAGAGGCAGACTTCAGGCAATGGATTGCAAATGCTGCAATGTAAAAATGTTTGGTGATTAAGCTTCATACAAGGTGTTTTTTTTCTTTTTAAATGCACTTTTTTCAAACATGGATTTTGCCATTGTTCACATTGTCACACGCCCGTGGTACATGTTTCCCCGGCCTGTAACAGAATCAGCCAGCTTGCAGTCTGATGATAGGCAGGCGTGCAACTTTTATGTGCGTGTGACAGTCACTGCGGGTGCAGGGCGGAGCGTTGTGTTGCGTTAGCCACACACCGAGGCTGCAAAAACACAACATAACCACAGATTTTTAATTCCCGCGAGCGTGCGAAACCTGTGTTTCCTCCAGCTCCACAACATGACATTGGCCTTGCTTCAGCGCCTTTTTCCCTGCAGTACTTTGTCGTGTACAGAGGTCCTCATTTACAGAGGAGCAGGCAGACAATAGGCAGCGCAGGACAGCCAGAACCAAAGTGTGCCAGTGAGAGGGGACAGACAGAGGGGAATGAATGATTCATTTACAGGCAGCCACTGGCCCGTGTGAGTCTGTGAGACTGAATGTTAACACACAATGGAGAGACAATAAATGCTTCGTTCTCCTACGGACACATGCATCTCTCTCTGTCTCATGCGTACACACACGCACACACACACATTTATGAAGTGAATTGACAATATTAAGTCGACTCACTTCATAAATACGCTTTTTATGTAACCCCAAATTGATTAAATTAATTAACAGCATTAATTAACAGCAGGTGTGCATATGTTCACTGTAGCTGAGCATAGGCTTTTCTAATACATCGTGTCCCCCCTTCCAATTGCTCTCAGACACCTGCTACGTGCTGTCATTCGCTATCATCATGCTGAACACCAGCCTGCATAACCCGAACGTCAGAGACAAGCCCCCTGTGGAGCGCTTTATCTCCATGAACAGAGGGATCAATGAAGGAGGAGATCTGCCAGAGGAGCTTCTCAGGGTGAGGATTTGTCTGTAGCAAGTGTGTGTGTGTGTGTGATGATTTAAATGTGCGACTGTTCTGCTGCACGCACTCAGTATGAATGAGACATTTGATAGTTTCCCTGCCCCTCTCGCCGCAGAACCTTTACGACAGCATCAAAAACGAGCCCTTCAAAATCCCAGAGGACGATGGGAACGATCTGACACACACCTTCTTCAACCCCGACAGGGAAGGCTGGCTCTTGAAGCTCGGTATGTGCATTCAGAGTCACAAAATTAATCTTGATTATGTCAGCAGGGCATCAGCATCACTATAATGAGTGGTTCTTTTCTTTTATCCTGGTGAACTATGGTTGTTTGCGTTGTTTGTCTATGTGTGACTTGTTTCTAAAGGGCTTTTTGAAGGCCGTTTTGTTATTGGGCAACAATGGCTAAAAGTATCTGATTGTGTTACTGAACTGTAACACAATTAAAACATAAAGTTCCTGTTTGCTATTTAGCCTTTTTGACATTTCTTCTGACTACTAAAGTTCCAGCACCCCTCTGACTACATGATCTAAAATTATTTCATTTCAATATGAATCTAAATAAGCACAACCAATGCAAAAGTGCCATAAAGCCGCAGCCTTCCTGGTGACAGGTAGGGGGCGGCTCTTGCAAAATGTCAATTGTATTGAAGTCTTTGGGAAAAATACCCTGCTGCTCACTTGATCTGTGACCTCAGTAAACACTTTATCGATGAGTTAATGGTCTCGGGTGTTTGTTTCATGTCTTACTGAAAACAACATGATGTTAATTTGGTAAATTATGGCCCTCATTAGATTAAAACAGACAGTAAAGCCGTGACTGTATGAGCATGCAGTGCAGATTGCTCAGGCTTCATGATGGGACTTCACAAAGAAATTCGTTATATTATGGGGGCTGCATCCACCTTGAGAAAGTGTCAACAGCCGTGCCACACCACCATCCAACTTCACACGACTCTGCTCAGCTCGAGGTTAATTTGTTTTGCAAAGCAATACAGTTAGGTTTATAATCTGTTAGTCAAAGACTCTCTGTGCATCACCACAGTGGATTTTAAATCAAACATTCAAGATGTGATTGAAGTGCAGTCAGCTTTAAATCAACGGGTTTTCACAAATTATTTTGCATGAACTGTTTAGGAATTTCAATAATTTTTATCCACAGGCTCCCATTTTCAGAGGCTCAAAGTAATTAGAAAAAAAATTTTTTTTTTTTTAAACAAGTTTTAAATATAAAGATTGTTTCCAATTCTTGGATGAAAATCATTTGTAGTCAATAACTGCCTGAAGTCTAGATCCCATGAATATCACCAAATGCTATGTTTCCTTCCTTGAGTGTCGTGATGGCTGGGCAGGTTGGACCTAAAAAGATATGACGGTTCTCGTTAACAAGGTTTATTTGTACAAACACAAAAACATAAGCGGGAGAGAAAAACGAGGCGGGAGCGAGGAATATGTGCCTGGCAATGCACAGAGAATCTGTGGAGAGGAAAACAGAACAGCGTTAAGTTGGGCCAAAAGCAGTATAGTGGAAGTGCATTTAAAGGAGTGAATTGGGCTTACTGGTGGATTTCAGAGAGCGAGGCCTTGGGGGAAACTTGTCAGGGTTTGGGCTGGCGGGGTGTTTCCAGGATCCGGTGGCGGGGGGTGAAAGCAGACGGGTGAGGCAGTGGCTGAGTACGCTGGCTCCGTGGCGAGGCTGAGTAGGTCTGTGATTCCAGTAATGCGGCATGGCGGAAAGGAGCAAACTGACGGGCAGCAGAGATTAAGATCACTGACAGGCAGATAAGACCCAGCCCAAGACACTGAGATGACCCACCAGGCCTTTACTGCACCTGCCTTCAGTTGCTCCTTATTTGTGGGTCTTTCTGCTTCCAGTTTTGCCTTCAATAACTGAAAATCATGCTCTGCTGGGTTGAGATCAGGTGTCTAACTTGGCCATTGAAGAATATCCCATTTCTTTGCCTTGAAAAACTCTTGGGTTGCTTTTGCTTATACTTTGGGTCATTATCCATTTGTACTGTGAAGCCACTCGATCAGTTTTGGAGCATCTGACTGAATCTGAGGAGAGTATAGCCCTGTACACTTCAGAAATCATCCTGCTACTTCTATCAGCAGTCATGAATAAGTCAAAATGATTGAGTTTCCATATTGGCAGCCATCCTTGCTGTAACACTGCCCCCACCATGTTCGACAGCTGATATGCTATGCTTTGGATCATGAGCCGTTTCTCTCCTTCTCTTCCCATCATTCTGGTAAAAAGTCAGTCTGAGCTGATAACTCACTACTTAACATTTGCCAGTTACCACTGTCGCATGTGAGCATGCAATAATTAACATTAAGCACCTAGAGCAGACTCTGACTCAATGAAATCTTTTACAAGAGTCACTCCAGAATAATTAGGATGATGGGGAAGAGAAGTAATGGCATATGCAGAGGCCTGGGGTTGGAGTGCTGAAGGCAGAAGCATGGCTGAGAGGATAAATGAGAGGTGAGCAGGCAAGGAGTGCAGAGTAGAGCGTCAAGCAGGGAGAGCTGGTGTAGCTCATGGTGTGAGACAGAGTTGCAGGCAGACGGCATGGGTATGAACCTTAAACACAGGCGAGACTTGGTTGTCTGGCAAGTAAGACCACAAAGAAACAAAGAACTAGAGTTGGCCCCAGCATAAGGTTTCAAAGAAATTTGTGGTGCACCTGCAACATGCTTTCATCCATCAGCTTGTGACCTCACCTCTTTGATTTGTCTAGTATGCTCCTCTCCTCTTATAGTAATCATTACATTTTCTCTCTTCATCTTTATGCCAGTTTTTTTTTCCATCTCTTTTTTCCCCTCTGTTTTAGTTCCTCCCTCTCTCTGACCTTTGTTTCACCCTTCCTTCTGCTCTTCCCTTCTGTTCTGTGAAGGCTGTCCTCTCTTAAATCTCTGTATTAGGAGATAGGTAATGCTTTGTCTTCATCCCTCCTCCCAATTCATCACAGAGCACCCTCGTTCTGGCTCTGGCTGCCATTATCTCCTCGGCACAACAGGCTCCTGAACGTGTTACCCTGCGCATATAATTGCGTTGTTGTATCAGAGCTGTAAGTGGGCAAATAATTGTGTAAGCAGTGTGAGGTGATGGGCTTGTTATTTGAAGTCAAGTTGGAGGTCAATGATCTTGCTTGCTCTGTGTGGGGATTGGCTGCATATTCCTCTTGTGGCTCCTGAGGAGGCTGGTTTACACAGTTAGCTGGTGCACACGGAGCTCTAATTTTTTATCCCATTTTCTAGTATTATTCTCCTTTTTCTATATTAAACAAAGCTGTCTAAGCTAACCCATTGAAAGGAAGCCTAAAAGTACCTACTTGTCATAGGTAACAACAACTATTAAAATAAACTTAGCACAAAAAGTGTTTGCTTGATTCTTTCTTTGTTCTCGGCAATAAATCTTATCCCGTTTATTAGCCTGTTTATTGCACGGTGCCACATTTGTAAGGAAAATGCATTTGTGGGTTGAGCAGCAGAGTTGAGTATGCAGGTTGCGCCCATCAAAAACTCGCCAAATCCTTCTCTTCTTTGACATTAGTGGCATTCATCGCAGATTAAGGGAATCATCATGATTCATCACGATCAGCCGAACAGGTCATCTCATGCCCTGTACATTAGAAAACTACCTCGCACGTCATCCACCTCCTTTTCCTGGCAGAAGTGCTCGAGCTTTAGTGAATGGGCTGCTTGAGACTGCACTGTGGGAATGTGTACCTACGGCTGCGTGGCTGGTCATGCATTGAAATATCAGAGAGCCTTGCCCTTTTTCATTGTTTTGCTTTGTTCCTGCCCTGCAGGCTTTATCACCTCGTGCTCATTCAGGGATTCCTCTGTTCCTCTAATAAATGAGCTGCACTCGCTAGATCCTTTTAGATCTTCTTTTTTCTTACATATGTAATCACAGCTACATCAGCCTCAAATGTTTAATGTGGGGATGCTCTTGTTGTTTGAGTGAAGCATTCTGCTGTGGTTAATAAGATGTTTTGCTTTGATTCCTGGTGAAGCTCCTTAATTCTCATAGCACGTGAACATTACGTATTGATTACAGCAGTGACAGCTGCTTCGTGCACTTTTCATCCAGTCAGCAAACAAGTTATTATGAAGTATACAGTGCAGATTGGACGCTGACATCAGTCGCTTTAGGTTTTCCTGATTACATAGATAAATTGCTTATTGTATCGCTGATAGGGCAGTTATCATAAAATCCGATAATCCCAATAATCTATTTTTTATTTGCTGATAGAGTAGAGCCAGATGGAGAGATTGGAGGGATTTCCTTATATTATTCACGCATTCAAATATTTCTTTGTACTGTCAAAAAGAGCTTTGGTTCAGGCACCGATCTCTACAACAATTGTGGGCCTTTTTTTTTTCTGCTGCTTTCTCTTAAAAAAAAAAAATCAGGCTTTTCTCAAGTTGAGCTCACTGGTCAGATCAGGTCAGGGCACTGCTTCTCTTAGCTGTCACATGTATGCGGTGCGTACGTGTCTGTGATTCCTCCTGGAAGGAAATACTGTGTTCACCTCCAGACCGTTGCCCTCGCAGGCATCAATCTCGAGGGAATGGGGAGGAGGGGTGCTGGAGATGCATACAGCCTCTGATTCAGTCTTATGATGCAGGGAAATGTTGATTTGAACCAGATGTGGCACGTGGAACAAAGGTCTCCTGCAGGTTAGCTTCCACATACACAAACAGTGCTATCTCTTCAGTTTGAGCTCAAACGCTGTTTGCTTCTCCCTCACAGGTGGCCGAGTGAAGACATGGAAGAGGAGGTGGTTCATTCTGACCGACAACTGCCTCTATTACTTTGAATACACAACAGTAAGTAGACAATTTGGTGTGTGCATCAGTGTGTGTCAGGACAGAATATATCATATGCCAGTGACAGCTATTTTAAGATTCAGTCTGGTTCATTTTTTCGGTTTACAAGAATTTGCTTTTCACGTTTTCCCGCTTTTGCAGCACAGAATCGATGCAGCTGATCTTAAAGAAATTAGTTCTTCTTTATAGTAAAGTGGCTAATCCACTTTTAGTGTTGAAAGTTAGACGAGAGTAGTACAACTCTAATATTTACAGACTATTTTAAAAAATTAATTAATAAAAGAAAAAAGATGGATGTTGCCACCTCGATGTCACCCAAGCTTTAGGTTTTACATGATGGCCACCACCATCTCAGGGGCACCACTGCTAAATACTTATAATATATATAAATAAAATTATACTAAGATTAAAAAAAAAAAACCTGAAGCAGGACTTCTTGGTAAGTCTGTTTGTACATTTAACCACTGCTGCACTCTCTATGACACTAAAGCCTGGAGATGCTTGTCTTGGCTTAGCACAAAGACTTGAAAAGGATGGGAAAAAAAAATCGCCTCGCCCTTGTCACTGACACTTTATGGATGGGAAGTCATAGAGCAGAACATCCCCAGTAAAACCGTCATGCTTGGTGTTCATACATTTTTAGTATGCTAAGATAATCTAAGCTAAGATAGTCAGCTAGTGCCACACAGTCGTGACTTGGTTTTCTATCTTAGTGACTAACTCGCAACAAGAATGCGATTAAACATATTTTCCAAAATGTCTGACTATTCCTTTTAGAATGTGTCTGTAATAAATGTTCACATTATTTTAAAATATATTATAAAATATTTAACCCAGCACTGTGTAGTAGAATTTTGTGAACAGATATAGTAGAGACAAATTAAACAAAAGGGGCATCCATTTGGTCTGTCTCCCCCCCCACACACACATACACACACACTCACACACATGTGCCTTCCAGCTCTGCTATTTAACAGATGCAGCCCCCTTGACCTAAATGAACCTCACTCCAGTAATTAACATGAGACATCATAGGAAACATCTGCAAAGTCTGCAGCACACATCTGGCCCTGCTAAGCTATAAGCCAAGTGCCTCCCCCAAGCCCACGACCATGAATCCCTCAGCACACACAAATGCCTTCTGCGGTGGGGGCACACACACACACACACACACACACACACACACACACACACACATGCGTGCACGCTCTAAAAGGCGCACACAGAGCCAGCTGTGTGAAGCTATCCCAGGGCATTTCCTCCCCTCCACTGTGCCCCCTCATTAGAAGGAAGATGACAAGCAGGACATGGGGCTGTTCCTCAAGATCCCCCAACACACACACACACACACACACCTCACATCTGGCCCCACAGACACAATAGGGGGATGAAGGGATGAAGAGAGTAGGGTTACTTCTCCCTTGGGGGACCAGGATGAATAAAAACCTTCAGTGTGTTTTAATTGAACCTTGATTTTTACTTAGATGTATTCAGACTCAGTATAAGGTGAAAAAAAAAAAAAGCACTGGAAATTAAATGTGTTGCATCAAAAATTGTTCCTGAATAAATTTTGTGACACTAATAGTTCTGATTTCTTGGAATTTAAAATTGCCTTCAATAAAAGCCCAGCTGCCAACCACACCAAACAAGACAAACAAAGAGCATAGGCTGTATAGGAAAGATGGATGTCTTTTTTTCTTGTAATGGCACTTTGGTTTGTAAAGTTCCTTCTTGAGCATTTTGGCTGTGTTTTGAAACTAGCTGTCTTAAGCAAGGGGTAGATCTGGCTCAGGGGGATTTGATGATGATTTAGGCTGTATCCTTTAGTGCCTTTTGCCATTGTGTCTTCATTGGACACAGATATATTGTCTTCATGCAAATTTTAGTGGTAAAGTGATGTGCATGCACTGAATTAGTGATACTGAGGATTGTTTCTTGCGTGTCTTCAGGATAAAGAGCCTCGTGGGATCATACCTCTGGAAAACCTCAGTATCAGAGAGGTGGATGAGCCGAGAAAACCTGTAAGCATCTTCCTCCCATTTAAACTGCAACACCTTTATACTAAAAAACACAAACGGTGTATTCTCACATTTTTTTCATCATGCATATCAACTGCTTCACAATTTCTCTTTAGAACTGCTTTGAGCTCTACAACCCCAACCACAAAGGTCAGGTGATCAAGGCCTGCAAGACAGAGGCGGATGGACGCGTCGTCGAGGGAAACCATGTAGTGTACAGGATATCAGCCCCCACTCCGGAGGAGAAAGAGGAGTGGATCAAATCCATCAAGTAAGAGACGCCGTGTTAGTGTAGATCCATTTACACCGAGAGGGCACTTAGCCAACGCCTGCCTGCTCCCATGTGGGACTTTCTCATGTCTGACCTTGACTGTGAGAAGCCCACACACACAGACACAGACACAGACACACACACACACACGGGGCTGTGAGCTTAATCATAACTGTGCTTAGAGGCACAAGTGCACACATACAGGCTGGTGACTAACTGTGACTCATTTTCTCACACTTCCATGCAGATAACACTCGGAGGTGATGTCTGCTCTGCTGGATAAGCACACTTCCCTTTGATTAGCGTGCAACAAGCAGAGAAGAAAAACACACACACACACACACCTGCTCAGTCACTAGGCCCTGCTGCACACTTAAAAGTGTAATGACAGCCTTAACACGTTCCATCCAAACGCCGCCTCGTTAGAGAGGAGTGGAGGTGCTGCTGCAAATTGGACCCACTGGGTAATTGCTTAGCTCACTGGTTATGATCCACTCTGCTTCACCGGCAAATATGATCAATATCAAGTGGAAAATTGTGTTACTGAATCTTTCTGTGTTCTGATGACATTAAAAAACACTTAGTATTGAGAGATGTTAAATGGAAGCAGTGGGGAAGGTTTTAGGATGAGTAACTGGAATCTTGTTTTGGTGAGTGTGCCTCGTGTGTGGTTAAAGGGGCTGAAAAGTGCTAATTTTCCTGGTTTGGAAAATTTCAGATCAGTGCACCAGGACTGTTGGCTCGCCACATGACCAAGTCTCCTGTCACGTTGACATAAGAATGATTACACATTAGACTCAGCGGGACAGAGCAGCCACACTCTGGGGCGGCAGACTGTCCTGTGGTCAGCAGATTTCACACAAGCACGCGACTGCACACACACACAGACACACACACACGTTGTCCGACCTGATTCATCTGTGAGCCTGGAAACTGCTGTTGTAGAAATTGTTCTGTGCGTACTACAAACACACACAGAGCACTTCAACTGTCATGCTGCCGGGAAAGGGGCTAATTACTCAGCGTTATTCCCATCAGGAATCTCAGACTCTGCTGTAGAAGCCCATCATTACAATGGACTGGCACTGCAAATTATATACACTGTGGAAAATGAGCAGCGTGGGCTGATACGTAGCTGCATTAACACACAACTTAAAGCAACTATGATGCAATTTTCCAGCAACTCTGTGTCACACGTGCAAGGTGAAAGATGCTCATTGTGACAAACTCACACATGATTCTCACCTAACCTGCAGTTCCTCTTAGCTTTGTGAAATGTTGCAGGTTTTTTTTTTTTTTTTTTTTAGCTCGTTGCGTTAACTTTACAGCCCACAGCTTTTTTGGGTTCAGTCTCTCACTTCGGGATGGGTTTTGGTCTCTAACGATAGATAGGAGCCTGCATCCGTCCATCTATCCAGTTTCTTCCGCTTATCCGGTTCAGGGTCACGGGAGGGGCTGTAGCCTTTCCCACCTTTCGTGGGGTGAGAGGCAGGGCACATCCCGGAAAGGCCACCAGTCTGTCGCAGGGCTGACACAGAGACAGACCAGATAGGACTAGTTTTGCTAATATTAAAAATATGTGTTGTTGAATCAGCCCTTGCTGAGACCACTTGGACACACTGAATCATTAATCTGTTCCTTCCTGTCCTCCACAGAGCAAGCATCAGCAGGGATCCTTTCTACGACATGCTGGCCACCAGGAAGAGGAGGATAGCCAACAAAAAATGATGATGACTCACTCACAGCTACATCAAGTGTCAGCAGCATTTCTGTCATCAGGAGTCCTTGTGTGTATGTGTGTGTGTGTGTTTAAGAGTCTCTCTGTCAGGCTTATGGGACTATATGGATCATCCCTAGTTATGCCTGAAGATTTTTCTGCACCTCAATTCTTGGCTGATGGGAATGCCACAAGCAAAAAAGGAAATCCTCACCAAGCTGGATGATAACAGAGAACAGCATGAGGACTTCATATATTTGGAGATAGCCATAGCTGTAATCACTCTTTTCATCGTGCTTTAATGTGAAACTGCTCCCTGCTGGACACATAAGGCACTGCAACACATTGGGAGGATTTGAAACTCTGAATATCCACACAGCTCCAGCCATTCAGACCAACTTGTCTGGTCTCAGCATTTTATTACCTTCACCTCCTTCGACAACTGCCAACAATATTTTCTAGTAACGCGTCACTACAGAAAGCCTCAAGCTTATCAGTCAGCTGGTCTGATTGGTAGCCCTTAAGTGACTGTATCTGTATATGCAAACATACTCAACACAGGTTCATACGCTTCATTTACAATGTTTCCTTTCTGAAGGCTAACCGGCTCGAGCGTAATGAAGCCTGTCAGCAGTTTTGAAAAGCTATAATGTGTCATATTAACTCACGTAGTGAAGATCCACCTTTGCGATTGTTTCTTTTTTTGTATTTATTTTCTCATCTTTTCACAAAAGAGGCAGCCCCCTCCCCCCCGACTCACATTATGCATGTATAGTATATAATTTACATACTGTTGTTTTTTGTGTTCACGTAGTGTGGAAATTATATTGGCCTTTACCCGTTCACCTTTTTTTTTTTTTTCTTTTTTTATAGTTTTACAGCTAACAGTTTACAATGGTGGAAGAGGGTTGTTGTGCAGCTCTTTGTGGAGCAGTGAACCCCCCCCCCCCCAATACCCTCACACTGTTATTACTGAGGTTCAGATAATACATGATGTTATATGAAAGAGGAACAAGAGAGTATTAGGACAGAAACCCTTCAAAATAAGATGCTGGAATTTGTGTGAATGCCAACTGGAATCTGAGGACCGTTTTCCCAGGCAGCTCAAACCGACCTGCAGCCAAAACTCGTCTCACCGGGTGCAGCTTTCAGCTTTAAGCACGGTTTGGCGTTTGCCCGGGAAAGCGGCTCTTGAATACTTTGATGTACACTCTTGAATAAAAAATACATGCTGATAAGAAAACAGCTTTTGCGTGCATGTGAATTCAGTGAGAGGTGCTTGACTCACCAAACTTACCATGTCTTTGGTTATTTCAAAACACAGATACAGTGCTGTGAGTAAATCAGGAGTAAGCTGAGCCGTCCTGGTGGCCCAAATAGCTAAAAAAAAGTGTCTATATTTAAAAAAAAAAAAAAAAACCTGAATACACTGGAGTGCTGTTAGTGGATCTACATTATAATTTAACGGTAGCAGAAGGTTTGTTCAACAAGAGTCTCGGTCTATTCTATATCATACAAAGGCAGACAGGGGCTTTAAAAAGGAAATCCCTGCAACGCATCTCAATCAGCATTTTTTCATTCATTTCAATGCAGCTTGTAAACAAA
Source organism: Archocentrus centrarchus (assembly GCF_007364275.1). Lineage (NCBI taxonomy): Eukaryota > Metazoa > Chordata > Actinopteri > Cichliformes > Cichlidae > Archocentrus > Archocentrus centrarchus. The sequence goes on from NC_044364.1 coordinate 7,150,007, forward strand.
GTCCAAGACCAAGAACAAATTACAATTTCTGACATTAACAAATGTATTTTAAGGCGTTTACCTTATACAATGTATAAATTCGTACATGCTAAACTTAAAAGGTATAACAGCAGTTTTTCTTCCAACTTCTGTCAAGAGTTGAAAAAGAAATTAAAGAAAAAGAAAAAAAAAAAAAGCACATTCACGACTGAATTTTTGTCTGGAGAATATGCTCAAAATTAGTTTTCCTAAAAAGAACGTAAAATAAAACAAAACAAACAAACAAAAAAAAAAAAATCTGAGAATCCTGATACAGGATTTTTTTTTTTTTTTACATATAAAAATAACTGATATTACAGTTCAAAATTAAATTCACAGTATTTTTTTAAATGACGCTAGATGACAAACTGTGTCTTTCACTAAAAAGCTAAAAAAAAAAAAAAAAAAAAGGAGAAAAAAAAAGGTCCACAGCAAAGTTTTGATGCTGCTTATTTTCTTTTTTTTTTTTTGAGTGCCTAAAAATAATAATGACAGGGGAGAGAGGCATGAGCAACAAAAAGAAAAGAAACAGAAAAAAAACAAACCCTCTGCATCTTGCGAGTGAATCTTAGGCTTCAGAAATGGAAACGAAGATGCAAACAAAAGCTGGGAAATGTTCTCAAGTCTGTCCAGGGTTAACACGGAGGTATCATTCAGCAACGCTTTGTTCCCACCGACGCACTCATCAGCCCCCCCTTTTTGCACAAATAACTCCCATTAGTTTCACTGCTCCCACTGGGCTCAAAGGAAAATTTAAGTAAAATAAAATAAATCATTGCAGCGCTGTAGATATGCTGACATCTTAAACTTGCAACCGACACGACACCTTACAGTCCTTTTCTCGAGCATCACATTATTCCCTTTTTTTTTTTTTTTTTTTTTTTTTTTTTTAAAGAAAATGTCATTCCTCTTCGAAGCAGGTGGATATCTGATGGATGTTAACATGTTTTTCAAGTCCTGAGTTCCACTGAGCAGCAGTTGAGATGTTTAAGCTCCAGGCTTTGTGTTCATACAAGTATATATTAATATTCTTCATCATAAATGTTCAACAGATGACAGTTTCTCTTTAACCATTACCTTGGAGAAATAACGGCAAATAAATCAACTCCAGTTTAAAAAAAAAAAAAAAAGTTTTTAAAACACTTTACTTGTGGTAAAAATACAATATATTCCCAATGAAGAAGCACCACATCAAAAAAGTTGATGTCATTCCTCTGCTGTTGTTAAAATGGTGTCTGAAATGAGAAAGAAGAGGACATAATGAAGACCTAAAAATATAAGTGCTGACTTTATTTAAAAATAAAATAAAATAAAAAGCATCTACTCACAGAGTCAGTGTTTCAGGTCGCTGGAAAATCCACTGCCGCTGCGGCTGTAACCTACAAAACAGAGTCAACGCTCTAAATGAACTAGCTCTTCAGCAGCATTTAATTTAGCGTTCCTGTAATTTGGAGAATAAATGAATACCTGTGTATCCATTGAGATGGCCATAATTTGAACCGTTTGTTGGCGCGGTGTGATGGGAGGGGAGTAGATGACTGCCGCTGCCCTCTGTGCGGCGCCGTTTTTCCGGCGAATAGCCATCTTCCTGTTTAGAGTCCTTAATGTCAGCGTAATGCCGCTTGCGCCTCTCCCTTTCCTCGCTGCTCCTGTTTCTGTGGCTGCGAGCTGCGTCCGGGCTGTGCTGTTCGGGGTCGCTGTCCCGGTGCCGCCTCTTTTTCTTCTTCTTCTTTTTTGCTTCTGCAGGTCTGTCTGAATCCCCGTCAGAGCTCCTAGGGGACGACAGAGAACCGGGGGGATTGTTTACAAAACGAACTGAGATTTCAAGCTTTGCTGTTTGTATTGTTTTTGAATTAAAGTGTTGACGATCTGGTTTGAAAATTCTTAAAATGGCATCTTCGCTTCCCCTACAATTAAAATTTTAACCGATAAATATACACCCATATTTAGTTTAATTACTAAAAGGCTGTTCTAAACACTCTGATGTAAATAAAGACTTTGTTTGCAGCCTCTAAATGAATGTAGTGATAACATAAATGATAAATAATGAGGGCACACACAGACTTTTGATCGCTCAAACATCCAAAAGAAAAACATCTTTTTGACTTTCTGTCAGAATGGAGAGAGAGACAGCAATACTCACCCGCTCTCGCGGTGTCTGTCTTTATCCTTTGATTTCTTCTTCTTCTTACTCTTTTTGTGTTTTTTAGTGTGGCGAGCCTCAGAGCTGCCGTCCCTCTCCCTGCTGAGGCGATCGGTCCTCTTGTGATTTTGATCCTCCTTGTTTGGAGCTGAATCAAAAGAGGAAAGGCGAGCCCGTGGCGGGGAGCCCTTGAGCTTGTTTGTTTCCGGCACTGCATAAGGTGAAGAAGTTTCAGTCTTTGAAGGGTAATATTCCCTCTCTTTGCCATTGGACTTATCCTTCATCGCCAAGGAGTCTCGACTCTCCTGAGGCCACCTCCGACTGCCGCGTGATTCCTCGCGGTGGGAGTGACCGTATCCCCTTCGCTCGTGGTCCACATCCTCTCTCGACCGGTAACGATAGTAATGGTAATGGTTAGAGCACCGGTCGCCATCGCGCTCCCGAGGGTGCTGGAAAGTTCGCTCCCGGTTGCGCTCGGCCTCCCATTCCCTGTAGTAACGTCCGGGGGGAGGGAAACGATCTCTGTACTGGCGATGGTGGTTATCTCTGTAGTCCCTTCTGTACCGGTGACCATCACTGTCACTTTCTCGCTCGTGACTCCTATCCCTGTAGTGCCTCTCTCTATCTCTGCCATAACTAGAGTGCAGTCTGTCCTTATCCCTGTCTCGGGAAGATCGTCTTTCACTGCCTCTAGAGCTAGGCTTGGACTGGTACTGCTCCTTAGTATCCTTATGTCCTTCAGTCCCTGTTGATGTACATTTAGCTTGTGGTAGCGCCTTGGCTTCAGCCTTGCTTGCGCTAACCTTCTGTGAAGCTGCAGAAGCCGCACTGGTGCTTTGAGAGCAGTCCAGCTGAGGGGATAAGGCCGCAGGGTTGCCATCATGCCCAGAAGAAGAAAGAGTGGAAGCAGACTCTTTAGATGCAATAGAAGGGGTATTTGTAGCAGTAGCTGAGGGTGGCGAGCTAGCGGCGGAGGATCCTGTACTATGAGGCAGAGGTTCAGACAGAGTTTTAGCCCTTGTGTCAGGAGTGGAGAAATCCTGGCTCTCATTAGCAGCAGGATGAATGCTCTGAGAAGAACCGGCCTGGGATGAGGCAGGGTTATGTGCATCTTTGCTGGAAAAATAAAGAAAAAAAATTAGAAGCAATATGAGCAATGCTTTATTTTAACTGCATAAAGTGGAAAACAGAGCAAGAACTTTTTTCAGCTCAGCGTTAGTCTTACTTTGGTTGGCTATGGTCGCTGCCTAGTCCATTAGCAACAGGAGCCGCAGACATCAAACTGCCGTGATTATTGCCAGTGAGCTGATGTGCCAAAAAACAAAAGACATTATTAGTACAAAACAAACTACACCTAAAAACAATTAAAAAATGTGCACTTTATAAAAATAAACACAATATTTACCTTATCAGGGCTGCTGTGTCCATTCACTTTATGGTGTCCGTTTTGGTTGGATTTGGAGACTCCATAAGTTGGTCCATTTAATCCATTGCCAATATGGTGCACAGCTGACTCCCCATTGGTGGTTTTGGGAGAACTGTCAAAGACATTTCCTGTGTCTTTACTTTCCTTAGGATGAGACTTGGATAAACTGCCGTTATCCAGAGTGCCACAGTTCTCCTGGTCTGATTCCTCTGAAGACTCTTGACTGTACGGCACCAGGAAGGATGCGCCGTTTCCTCCAGGGTGGTGATCCCCGTTACTGCAAGACATGCCGTTAACTTGGTTTAGTGGACGCGGAATAAAACGAACGTCCGGTTGGACGTCTGAGGTAGACTGTGAGGAGGACAAGGAGCTTGAGGAGGAGCTGCTGGCAGAGGACGGCTGGCAGTAAGAGGATGAGGAGGAAGAGGCTGTGCGGTTCAGTTTGCTTTGTCCAATTGAAAATGAAAGCTTCTGCCGTTTGTCGCTGTCTGGAATCATTGTGGGCCGGCTGACTGAGTGGGAGATAGAAGAGGAAGAAGAAGCAGCCAGGCCATGGTTTGATTTCCCCACCACACTGCTGCTGGTGCTGGCCTTGGAGCTCGTGGGATAGTCCCTCAGAGATCCATTCCCATTAACATGAAGAGAACTCTGAAGAAACAAGAAGGGCGCAAGAATGTGTGTTTAGAAGGGAAACACCGAATAAAAAAAATAAATCATAACTTATCATCTATTATTATATTAGCATCAATGTTCATAGGTGAGGAAGTACCTTGGTCATGTGTGGTGGCAGCTGTGGACCTATGAAGCCAACACTGTTGTGGTGGACAGTGGTGTTGACGCGTGGGATCACCACCGGTCGGGGAGATGACTGCCCAGAGATGCCAGGGTTATGGTTCAAGTGGCTGTAGTCCCCAGGTTTTTTCACATCTGTGGACCTGATGACATGAACAAGAAGAACATTAACAAAAGGGAAGCATTTCAACATTTTAAGAATACATTTTCAATTTAAAAAAAAAAGGAAAAAGAAGATGGAAATAAATGTTGCTACATTAATAATTAATGAAAACTTATTCTAAAGGAATAAGGCTACAATTTTTAAGAAACTGATTGTTTACTCACTTTATGTAGAAGAGAACATAGGCCTGCTGATTGAGGACAGACCTGATGTCACTCACTGACACAGAGGAGTCATTCATCTGATACCACTGACCATTGCTGGCCTGCAAGACAAAGCCATAGAGATTTGACACAGCAGATTCAGTTTGCAGAAGAAAAAAATATTATACTTATGTAGGTTTTTAATGCACACACAGTATTTTGCTCTGTTTGCATTCAGTTTTCTGCTGAAGTGAGTTGTTGACGGTGTGCGTGTGTGTTTGTACTAAGCAACAGCAGCATTCAGTGGTTTGTAGCACAGCCAGTACCTTAATATAGCAGAAGTAGTGTCCAGCATGACAACTGAATCCAGAGTGAACCAGTACGGCATACAGCCCGTAGAGCTGGGCCTCCCCTTGGGACTGAGACATGAAGGGGCGCAGATCCAGATACTCTGGGTATTTCACATCCTGATGACACCACACAAAAACTTTATTTCAAAAACGACTCCCAAATATCTTGTTTATAACAACAATACATAAAGAAGCTGTCTTGTATCTTTATGACTTAAGTGTGTCCAGGTACCTTTGTGATTTTGCCTCCACTGAAGTTTGCAAAGCGTTTGAGTGAGAGGGTGAGCACATTGGAGCTGCGATGGATTGTGAATCTCTTTGAGGCTGTTACCATTTTTTTGCACCTGAAGGAAACAAACATTCAGCTCGTTGGCAAAAATCACACATAAATAAAGGTTTTTAGGAAAACAAAAAAAAAAAAAAAAAAGGATGGGCACATCATTGCTTGGCATCTTTCTGACTTACTTGGTGCATTTGTATGCATTTTCGCCATCCAGCTGTTCTGGCTTGACAAATTGCTCCAGAGCTTTGGAGACACTCAGAGCCGTCTGGATGAAGAGAGAGAAAGAAAAAAAACAAAGAAACATAATTAGCAACACAGAGGATACATCCTAGCAAAGTGGCTTTGAATGTGGTCCAATTACCTTAATTTCCAGAGTGATATCCAGAAAAGGGTCGAATGTATCCGAGACGGCTTTGCAGTTTAAACATTTAACTAAAAAAGACAAAATCAGTGTTATGAGTGTCACACAAGCTGTAAGACAAAAACATGGCAATATGTATAAGAAGCAAATTAAATAAAATAAAAAAAAAACAACGACTTACCTCTGGATCTTAGGTACCCGCCAAACACTTGATGGATGAAAGTGGTTGCCTGCGTTTGCCTGTCCAATCTGTAACACAGAGAAAGAAAAATGTGAAAAATCAACTAATCAGGGTAGTGACACGACTGACCATTTATTTTATGACTACCCTGGAGCAGAAAGAAAATTGCTTTATAGTATTCACAGAGCAGAAGTGAAAATGGAAGGAATTAGAGCAAGAGTAATAACTTAAGAGGCCACCTGTTACTACACAGCAAGAACTGACTTGATGCTTTAAGTTCTTAAAAAATAATAAATAAATAAATTTAAGAAAAATAATTTTTTAGGAGTCCCATGAGAACCACAATACTCAGCCCAGTGCATCTATTAAACATGTAGTTTTAGTTAAATGTGCACGCAGGATTTGAAGCTTTACACTAACACAGAGAAAAACATGAATATTTGAATGCATCAGTGTACTACTTTTAGTGCACATTTACTTTCATATGCATTAGAAACAGCACATTACAGTGCAGTAACAAACTTGTCCTCAGGTTACCTTTCTGCAGCGCACAGAAAAGACAGCGATGAACTTACAGTAAGGTTTGGACACACTTTTGACTGGTACTGTACTAGCATACACACACACCACACATGCGTACAGTTAAATATAGGCTAATCAATTGCATAACATGAAAAAAGCTGTACAACAACAGCAACAAAAAATTGGAATTTATATGCACTAGTTCCTTCTTAGCTGTTACACGGTCTTACTGCCTGTGGATGAAAACTATCCGAGTTTCGCAGCTACAGTAATGCTACTTTAATACCATCATCAGGGCGAATAAAAGATGACCTAAAAGGGCTGTGTGTTCACGCTCATACTGCTTAACCTGTTCCCTCAGTGTCTAGTATAGATTTCTTCTAAGTATGGCAGCTCTCTCCACCTGTAATCCCAGACACCTGTTTTTACCTTAACCCTATTAAGCCGCTTCTGATCTTTTCGAGCCCTGTTACCACAACAAGCCAGCACGCCTGCTGTAAGAATACTTTCTGTATTGGAGCAGTAAAAGTTCACTGAGGAACTTGAGGTTAAAAAAAAAAACCCTAATGTGGTTTGTCTAGTATGTAATCAGAGTTGTCAGTCAGGTAAGACAGAGAGGAATCTGTATTCCAAAAAATACTATCAGCAACTTAGCTAAAAAGGAACCGGTAGATACCGTAATTCCTGAAAAACAGGATAAAACATTCCATATTCTCCTATTGTCATGATGTTACCTATATGTAGATATATATAGAACTTACTACCGAATGACGTGAAAACATTGTCAGCTTAAGCAAATGTGTTTGTGTGTTTTTAGTTCCTCACTTGGTTCCAGGTAAGCAGGACTTTTGCATAGCATCCACTGTGTACCGCAGGAATTCGTGTGCATCTTCCTGGCTCCCATAGCGGAAGTGCTTTGCAATCCCTGTGTGGGAGAGGAAGAAAAAAACAAACAAACAGGGAGATGAATGTTGTTAAGAACACCATAGTTAAATGCAAGTTTAAACTTCTTTAAAAGCAGAATGCAAAGTCCCACCAGAGTATTTCCCTCCAAAATTAAAAAAGGTAAATAGTCACACAGCGCCTCCTATCATTAAATTATAGGTAAACACTGTGCACAGGAGCACAGCATCAGCCATCCCCCACTTACTTTTAAGCTCATTGAGTACACCGATGGGCTTAATGACATTCCCAGAGTTGGCAAAAACCTGAATGATGTGGTTTTGCATGGTGCACATCATACAGAACCCTGGCTCGTGACCTGCAGCAGAGACAAAGAGAGAAAATATGTGAAGCAATGTGAGAGTTAGTGCATGACTGTGTAACGCCATCCTTGGTGAAATAAACTTACATGTCTTGGAGTGCTCCCGCGTCAGCATGTAGTTGGCTAAGGGAGGGGTGTAGGTGAGACACTGCAGGGCTGAGTTGAGGAAGCAGGTGTTCCCCATGTTCTGGAGGCCTGCACCAATGCGGTGAACCTGGGCCCACTTTAGGTTGAGCCGATCTGGAGAGAACAGGACCTTCTGGGGCAAGTCAATTCCATCGCCACTGCTTATCACTGAACACACAGAGCCACAAAATCTAATTCAATACATTTTCCAGGTTAAGGACATAAGCATTTTATTTAATATACTACATTTCTTAGGCACGCACATGCTAAAGTCATGTCGGGACTTTATAGTAAAAGCTACAACTATTAACAGTTATACAATGTGATCCTGGCCACTGAGATCAGGCTAAGGAAGGAAGACAGGCTAGTTTGTTTCTGGTAAATAAGTTGGGCTGCTGGTCTTTATAGCAAAGCACCAACTGCATCACAAACTGAAGTGACTGATCATGCAAAGCTGGCTGCGTTACATAACTGGATGAATGAAAGTAGAGTGGAAGCAGCAACACAACACCCACAAAAACAGTTGTCACAGTTGTGTGAAAACAGTAGGAAAACGATTAGCTTTATGTTACTTTGTGTTTATGATTTGTGTCACTACAATCAAATACAAACAATTCTGATAAGTACTGGTACATATGGGGGGAAAAAAGAGGCACAAATGCATGTGTGGTTGTGCATTTGATAAAACAGGTTGGGAAACTATTCTGTTTGAGATGAATATGTGCAACTAATAAATATCCTTCCTTCCAGCTTTAAAAATACATAAAAAAAAAAGAAAAAAGGCAGTCCCTGCTCCTACCTTGCTCCTTGGGCCGGTCTACAGAGGAGGGTGTATTGTACACAGCAGCTCCAGGAGTGGGGCCCAGGCAGCCTACTGGAGCCTTGAGCCTTGGAGAGTCGCCGGGCACAGTGGGGCCCACTGCCCAGCTGCTGGAACAACTGCCGTCCATCCCCACGTCTCCACTGGTGAAGGAGGATCGGTTACACCCGACTGACTCGTGGTCAGACTTTTCTGATGATCTGTCAACTATGGTCATTGTTCATAGCTGCATTAGGGACAGACACACAAATGTATAATTTTATGAGCTGCAGAATACAAATACCTTTATTAGTCCCACAACGGGGAAATTACAGTTAACAGAACACCCATCCAAGAAATAGGGATAGATGGGATGTGCTCGAGCCCCCCACCCCGCGACCCTGAACAGGATAAGCGGAAGAGAATGGATGGATAGAGATGTTGTAGCACTGAAACATTAACTTTGCATCAGCTTCTTCTAGTTCTTTTAAAGGGAAATGTGTGCAGTTTCAAACAACAGTTTGCCATGAAAGAAGAAACTTAAAAAAGTCACATAATTCATTAAATTTGATTTAACCATACTTGTGGACACTGTTACATCTATAATTTTATGGTTTAAAACTTACTATAACTATTTTTCATTCCTTGAAAATCAGTAGTTGTCACATTTTGCAGATAGAACCTTAGAATTCTAAAAACTCGTTTTTTGAATTCTAAGGTTCTATCTGCATTTCACTTGTTCAAAAAACCCCTCATTTTCACATTTAATAGGATTTTGATATCACTAATTTAGAGTACATATAGGGTGTGTTTCAAAATCATGTGTGAACAAGACTTATTCCGTGTGTATTTTTTGCTATACAGAGTGCAAAAACTTTAAAACTTAATATCTAGAACCTTATAATTCTAAGGGGACGGTATTCGTCTTTCACTCTCTCCTTGTATTGAATATCTGTTGTCAGATTCACTTTAAATAACAAACGCCAGCAGACAAAGCTAACTTTTGACATCTAATATCACTTTGGTCCGATTAACCAACTTAGAACAACGATCACTGAGCATAACTTTAGCTCTGGAAAAATTCATGAAGGTAACAGCGGTCGATAACCTACCCGACCGTGGAAATTTGCTAGTCGGAAGCACGTTTACAACACCAGCAGCTGTTCCCTCCCACCTGCTCCGACAGAGTGGCTCACTTCGGCTAACAGACGGCAGCTAGGCCTTTAACACGCAGCGTCGCTAAATTTCAACAAAACTCACACAAAATCTTCGTTTTCTCTCGGGTTAGACAGAGCGCCGATGAAAAGTGTACGTCAAAGGCTTTTAAAGAACCAAACCGAGGTCAAACATTCTATTCACCACAACACCATGGAAACAGCGAGCGGAACACACAGCTATCGAACGCCGCTAACAGGACGTGCGGCGGCGGCGCCTTCGCGGCTACATTGTCGCTATTGCGGCTAGCCCGCTCGCTAGCTATCTCGGGATGACGGACGGGGGCTGACATGGCGCAGAGAAACGCAGTTATAGACTAGGAGGTTGACGAATGGTTTCCTGGTCGCGTTGTAACATTTATTTTATTCAAAATGTGTATGGGGCCTGGGCAACGGGGCGTCTAGCTAGAGGAGAAAGGAGGGGCTCGACACCGGCGGGTTGTGTGTGATCACTGCGCTGCTCTCTCCGACATGACATAGAGAACCGGTGTAAGATTACTACAACAAATCACAGCGGCTCAGACCTACAAAAATATTACGGGCACACAGTTAAAGTGACACTTGATCGTAAGAGCAACGCAACACTCACCTGGAATCTGTTATGATCGTGTTAGTAGCGGTTGTAAATCCATTCCTTATTTCTAGCGGGTGTCCGGCGGTGAACAATGACGTAGCTAATTGCCCCACGGGTACATCCGGGTACCTGAGATGAAACGAGGTCTCTGATAGGCTCATTCGACCGTCTCTATGAGAAACGTTTCCACTGAATATCCGTCGCATGTACATACCTCTAACCTTTGTGTACATGGTGTACCACCACACAGTGTGAGCTTTATAGCTGTATAGTTACTCTGTTACTCTGTCTTGGCGTAATTATTTTGCTCAAACAATACAAAAACTATGTTGAAATACTATTTTCTAAATATTATTGGGTGCTCACAGGATTTTAACTTTTAAAAAGTTCTTGAAATATAACAGAGGGCATTCCTTGTGTCACATTTAAACCATTCTCAATCAGGTATACTGGAAATATAGCAATCCCCAATCATAACAATACAATATGTTCCCATATTGTCAGAAAAATCATTAAGACTTATTGTGCCAAACACTGCTTAACAATTTGCAACTTTAACTCTCGGGCTGCACAAAAATAAATAAATAAAAAATCCCACTCTATACACTTTCTCAGTTCTGCTTAAACAGCTATTTTTCAAACTTATAATACAAACAACAGATTTCTAAGAAATACCTCAAATGATCATAAGTGACACACTGCTTTGCAGAAACTCTTGGATATCATATCATATAATTTTTATTGAACTGCTGAATGAAGAAATTTATTTGCACTCCAGATGTATAAGACAAACTTAAATATTCACACATACAAAAAAACACCCTTCCACTTGTACCAAGTTAACAAAACAAAACAGAGCTGTGGCTGAACAAGTTTTAACAGTCTGTTGAGATTATTTAGGCTCAGGTTTTTTCCAGCCCAGAGAAATGAACTGTGACCTGTGAAGTCTGAAGCTGAGTGATCCGTCTCCTCAGCTGCATGATCTCTTCCTCCTGCTCTTCAACCCTTCTCTGCAAACCATGGATCACCTGAAGGGGAGGAATATTCTTAAAACTGGATTGTAATTATTATTTAAAAAAAAAAAACTTTAAACAATAAAAGAAAAGCTATTCTTTACATGGGTAACTTTTATTTACTTTGTTCCTAGACTTATTTTTTTTTAACTTTTGATAAGTAATCCCAAAAAATTAAGTCTTTTAATTACACCATACCATGTCTTTATTGCAGAAGAGTTCACTCTGTAGAAGTTGGCTGGCTGTGGGACGAACACTAGGTTCTTTATTTGTCAGCTTCATGATGTACTTCGTCAAAACTGGCCATCTGTGGCAGAACGAGTCTGGGATTTTCCCTTCCCTCAGGTCCCCAAGAGTCCGGACCCGCTCCATTTCAGTCCCAAAGGGCTGGAATAGCTCAAGAGCCAGCACTCCGATGCTGTACATGTCCGACTGAGGGAGCAACATTGATGCAAATGCAAATTCATGTTCAGTTAAGATATCAGAATAAAGACAATTATTAATTCTAATCATAAAATGGTAACACTTAAGAATTAATTCTACTTGAAAAGCAAGCATGGATTCATAATAAATAAGGTATTGTGCTACCTTTGAATTATAATGGGAATCCGTCAGTTGTTCTGGTGCAGCATACACAAATGTACCAACGCCTGAAGTATGGCTGGGATCTGGAAAAAAAAGACACCAGAAATGTCACTTAATGGTAAAGGCCGCCATCTGCTGGTGGCTCTGAGACATGTTGTGTTACGATAACACCACAAGCCAAAAAGGTGAACTGTTACCACTGTCAGGAGAGGTGGTGCTTTTAAGGCCATCCATTATGATGTTCCTGCAGGCCAAACCAAAGTCCCCAATCCGAACATGACAATCATGGCCGTGAAGAAAAATGTTCCTTGGCTGGACGGGAAAAATAAAAAAAAAAAGTTGTAATTAAGTTCCATATGTCACTAAAGATCCAGATATTTTTCCATATGAAATCACAAACCAATTAGAGACAAAAATAAAAAATGTTTAGGATTAAAGACAATACAACATTTATGAGCTGACTGATGCTAGGCTCACAACACAAAGGGCTGCCTTGAGTCAGAAGATTACTAGAGAACTGGGGCACTTCCTAAGTCTAGCTGAAGATAAACAAAATGGGCAAGTGAAAATACATTTGTCACAATTCATAAATTATTTGTCAGTTTCAAATAAAGATATAAAGATAAAAGTTTAAGTACAGGTAAGTAATAAATGTCCTATTTTTTTTTTAAAGTAAAAGGTAAATATGTGATGCAAACACAGTCAGCTAGATACAGGAAATGATGTAACAAGCCCCCCCAAATTGGCCCCAAATGCAGAAACAAGTTATCAGTTTTGACAGAAAGGCTGTACATCAACATCAACACTAGACACATAATTCTCAAGAATACGCAGTGACACCAAACTCAAACCACCAACGACAGAAAACAGAAGTAGCTTTTGACTTTCCTTCCTCAAAGCATCGTTTACTGACATCTTTCTTTTTTCTTTTTTGGCCATAGCGGCTTTATTTGACAGACAGACAGGAAGGCAGGAGGAGAGATGGGGGAAGACACGCAGCAGAGTGACAGGTTGAGACGCGAACCTGCGCTGCCTGCTTTCTTGCCTCGCGGCATAAAAGGCCGCCTGCTCTTCCGCTGAGCCACCCCAGCGCCCATTACTGACATCTTTCTGTGAAAAAGATCTGAACCTGAACCTCAGTGACTGCAACATCTGGTCATGCTGGATGAGCACGATGAGTTTTTGGATAAGAGGGGTAACATTAGCAAGTTTTACAACAATGAATTCTACACAGCGATCATGGAAGAGGACTTGCAACAAATTGAAGAACTGACTGAGAAACATGGGAGCAACTTCCTCATTGAGATACGAGTAGCTAAAGAGGCCTTCTGGAAGGTAAATGCAGCAATGCTACCATCTTTTAAAATGCTTTGCAGGAATCTTAACATGCTGATGTTACAGTAAGTCTCACTTTACAGAAAGAAATAAAATAGAACCTGGATAGAAACAGAGCCTCTTATAACAATATCCACAACTCATAAACAACTGAACACACACAGGCAGGAAAACCACACAAATCTCAATGATTAGCAAATATATGTTAACTGTTTATAGGCAAACAAGATCCTTCAATTTATGATTATACCACATCTTCTTCACTTGTCTTTGCTTTAGGGCTTTGCTATCCTTCCCCTTCACCTGGCTGCCTCTAACAGAAGAGTACACAGCATGCAGAGCCTGCTGTCAGCAGGAGCAGACCCTGAGATGAGGTACGCATGTAAACACTAACATCTAACTCAGCTGGAAGCGGCTCATACTTCCTAATAAGATCATTGTACTTTCATTTTTATAGGAGGCTTAAAGACAAGCACGATAACACAAATGTACTTTCTGTAAAAAGTTCTCAGTTCCCCACATGCATCACTATCTTTACCTCTACCTGTCACAGAGACACACTTGGTCGAACCCCGCTGCACTTGCTGATAACCAGTTGGCCGAGCATCCTGAATACTTTCCCAAAACCAGATTCCAAGTTCCAGACTAGAGTGACCAGTGTGTCTACGCGGGCAAAGGCCTGTTTAAGGCTCCTCTGTGAACATGGTGTAAACATCAACGCTAAGGTAAGCTTTACAAATAGACATCTAGCTGCTTCTTACAGTCTCCTATCTTTGATATGCAACATGGAAAAAGGGTTGTCCAACAATGAGTGAACAAAACTCCCACTCGGACCAGCCAACCTAAAATATTAAAAAATCATTTAAATTGTGAAGAGCCTTAAATATAATATCATGACAAATACTGTCATAGATTTGTGGAGTGAAATTCCCCTTTAAAATAAACACTGCTTAAACTGAGTGTCTTTGTGGTTCCTTTGTAGGTGGAGGGAAAAGGTCACCAGACAGCTCTTCATTTATCAGTACGCTACAGAGCACTATCTGCTGTCCAAACACTGGCCTGCTATGGTGCTGATGTTAATGCTGTGGATGGCAGTGGGATGGCACCTCTGCATATGGCTGCTGGGATACTGCATAAAGATATTATTGCCAGTCTGATCAGGCATGGAGCATATGTTAACATGGTCTGTACTGTCTATGTGCTGAAAATTTGATACTGAATTAGATGATTTTGTGCTTTTAATATTATCAACTGTGCTTTATTGACAATAAACTGACTTATAATCCTGATATATCTTAATTACAGACTGTGGTAGTAAATATTTTTACCCTCAGATCCAAAAACATTAATTAAGTATGGTTAAAAAAAAAAAAAAAGGGGAGCCAGTGCTTAAGTTTCTGCCTAACCTTTCTGCTCTTTAATACTGCTTTAGTACTGCTGAAATATCTTAAATACATTAAACATGCAACAAATCAATGCTATTCTTTTTTGTAGGGGGTGCAGCACACTGGGAACACCCCTCTACACCTCGCTGCTGTGGCAATGGCTACAAAGACCACTAAAACCCTGGAAGACGGCATTAGCAGCATCTCTGAGCTGCTTGAGCAGGGCGCTGATCCCAACGCAGTGAACAAGGCCGGAATGACGCCTTTACACGAGGCATGCAGCATGGGAAACGAGGAGCTCACAGACCTGCTGCTGAGCTACGGCGCTGACATCAACAAGCTGAGCGAAGCAGGGGAGAACTGTCTATACCTTTTTCTGCACAGGCCTAATGTGAGAAATGTCTCTCTGCTAGTGAAGCTCCTCAACCTGACTTCCCCACTTACTGTATACAACCCAAACGGCCACCTGCCCTTCATCTTGACAAAACCATGTTTCTTTAAACAGAGAGAACACCTGCTGAAGTTAACTCAACAGCCAAAGAGACTTCAGGATATTTGTAAGACGGACATTTATCTAAAACACCTCAGAGGCAAAAGGGAAGAAGTGAGGAAATCCCTGCCTGACAGACTATACGACTTTGTCTTCAACCACTGGGAGAATGTACGTAACATCTCCTTTGTGACAGACGGTGAACAGGAATTAGTTAAATAATTTATTTCCTGTTACTCCTAGCTGACACCAGCTCCACCTGACTGCAAACGTCTCCATTAAGCTATAGACTAACCTCAAACTAACAGGTGTGGATTAAATAAAAAAAAAATTAAAAAAAAATCTTACCTTCAGGTCCCTGTGCATGATTCCCTTGGAGTGAATGTACTCCACACCTTCAAGTATGTGTCTCAGCATGCTGAGTGTGTGTTCCGTATCAACACAGGCATAAGGACCTGAAAACAGAAAATGCAACTATTTATTTTACCCCACAAAATTTTCCATCTCTGAATACCTGTATGTTACCTGAGTTAAACTGCATTACATTTGTTGCCATTTGCAAATTGTGAGGAACTGATAAGCAACATGAAGCCGTGTACTCTAAGTAATCTGAATTAGAAAGCTTAATTAATGCTTAATTAAGCAGTTACATCTTGAGATTTGTTCATCTTTGGGCTTGGCGTTCCTCTCAGATATCCAGTCCTTTAGAGAGCGCTCACATAGCTGCATCTGGATATAAAGCATCAGGTGGAACTTCACCTGTAGATACACCATAACAAAAAAGTTACATCCTGTTATTATTTTTTTTAATAAAAAAGAAGCCCAATAGAGATAGACAGATAGTTCTGCATACGTACATATGTAATAGATAGATAGATAGATAGATAGATATGGGTGTACCCCTTCAGTTTATTCTGTTTGAAACAAATTGTTTTAGTTTTTCCACCCTGCTCCGAAGCAAACTTTTTCTCATTGGCTGCTCCATGCAAACAAAATGTTTGAACAGCAGGTCGATGGGGCTTCTGAGCTCGAGTTGTGTGCTGGAGTTGACTATATTATTGCTATTTGGTCTCACTAACATCTACAGAGGCAAGAGGGAAAAAAATAAAACTGTATAAAAGATCATTTAGAGCAGTGTGAAGCCTGAGCTTTAGGCTCACATTACTTCCACATATACTGACCTCAGTATTTGAAATTATTTGAAACTTTTACCATGTTTAGTATGAGCTTAAGCAGTGTTTCCTGGCTATCTTTCTCTTTCTAGTAAGCAGTTCAATCCATAAAATGGTTTTTAATTACTTACCTCTTTAGAAGGCCTTGCTGTACGCTTGTCCGCCCACTGCTGGCATTCCTTGTCAATGCAGGAGTTGTTGTTTAGTTCAATGCTACTCCTGCTGGACTCCTCATCTAAAACTGCTGACCCGTCCCAACCCATGGCAGGACATTTAGAGGCCTTAATGGGATCTTGCTGTCCAAGGAAAACACAAGGCACATAGTTCTCTGGGACACAGTGCATCGTCTTGGGACACACCACCTGGCCCTCCTGGGTTGGAACTAAGGCCTTTATAGGCTGTGTGTCTCTCTGAGGTACTTTGGCACTTGAAGCAGCATCTGTGGGTGCTTGACTGCGGCTCTGAAAAACTATAGAGGAACTGCTGCTGTTGTGGTTTTCCAGACTTTCATCAAGGCTGTAAATAAAAGAGTCAGGAGGGATTTATTGTCAGTACACAAACTAATTACTAGTGCTGCATGTACACATGCCTTGATATATTCTATTCATTCACCTGCCACACAAATTTAAACATTTCATGCCAAGATCAGCAAAATATAGCCAACTTTTAATGGTATTTCTACACATAATCAACAATAATTTTATTTGTGCTATGAGTCAAGTCAGTAATTGATCCAAAGTACTCCATTACAAGGTAGTTTTACCTGTCCTTTATCTTTTTGCAGAGCTTTTGCATGTAAAAGATTTGCAAGGGCCAAATATAGTTATTTACTCCCACAGAAAACAATACTGCTGAACTGCCTTAAATGTCTTGTTTGCAGTCGAGGCTTTTCTTCTATTACTTATGTAACACACTGCCTTCCTAGTAGCTACTTTAAGCACCTGTGTCAACTAAATCCAGATGGCAACAGTAGGAAAGTGTGACAGAATGTGGTTAACATTATCATGTTTGTTTCATTCGGTTGCTTTGTGCTCACATTAACTCAATTTCAATGAAGCAGATTTTCCAATAAATCTGTTCTCATTTAGATACTTTTCTGTTTCTGTTCTCAGACAACAGAACAAACATGAAACAGCAACACAAACTCAGCTCATTACAACAAATCCAAACCACAAGCTACATGTCAAGCCATTTGTCAGCTCACTGCTCTACACTAAAATCCTAATATAAGAGCAATGTTGTATGACAAAATAACTATTAATCCAAGCTAAAGATTTCATATGTGCTATTATTTTTTTTGGCTGCATTTACATGCATGTAAATTGGTCAAATATTTGATTTGCCAGATTTTTATACCAGATGCCCTTCCTGACGCAACCAGGCTGACCAACTGCCTACCTGTCGTCTTGTCCAGGAGATTCTAGTGCAGGAAGGCTTGACTCCGGATCTGCAACAAAGACAGTTTACACACAAAGCTTGCCTTACAATCATTCACACGTGTCCATCAGCGATCCCTTCATTCATTTCTGCCAAGCAAACTTGTTGCAGGACAGCGCTGAAATACTCACGTGCAGCAGGCTGAACATGTTCCATCCATGCAGTGTGATAGCCCACAACATTTAAATGCTGCAGGCTGGACAACACTTTGACCTCCCTGAGGACCTACAGCAAACAAGACAAGTTACAGTGGGTACCTCATATCTCTGTATCTGACTTAAAACGAGGGTCTAATGACCGCAGCTCTGAGGGCTCACCTTCATACAGTCTTCCTTTGAAACTTTTTTGATGAGAATTTTCTTCACAGCATAATACTGTCCATCCAGTTTGTTCATAACCTGTCAACGATAACACAATGATGCAACTCAAATCTGTTTTTAGAAGAGTTGGTTAAAGAATGTAGCCAAAATTGTATATACCTTAAATACATTTCCATATGATCCTTTCCCAAGTCTACAGATTTCTTCAAACTCACTGAGATACCTTGATGTCTGCGCTTGGAACAGTCCCTCCTTAGGCCTGTTGAAGGCACAGACAGACATATCCCTGAAAATGTACTAAAATGCTTTTAGATGCCATGCAACAGAAAAAAAAAAAAACATTAAGTACCATCTACCTTAGAGCAGGATTGTGTGTATTTGTCCCGAGACGCTGTTGGCCCTGAAAAACAAGATAAGGACAATCACAATGATCGCTCTTCAACACAGCCGTCGTTAAGTCAATGGCTTAAAAATACACAGAATTTGCTTTAAAATGTTGGCATCTTTACACCTACAATCCCATCATCAAAAAAACACCTGACAGCATCTCCACTCCAAGCATCCAGTGTAGGCGCAGGCGACGGGCCCACTTACCTGAGGGTAGAGTGAGGAGCTGGCAGCATTAAGCAGCTCAGTGAAGGCCCGGTTATGCTGGAGTCTGACGGTGCTGAATTCATCACTTATGGCCAGAGGTGAAAGCAGGTTCATGGCAGCTAAGCGCTGGCCTATTACTGTGAGAAAACCAATAAAATATTAACCCTGTGTGACATATTAACCGAGTGCTAAACACGTACTGTTGTATTTTAATTACACGTCAATTCTCAATATAAAATCTCAGTGCATACCTTTAAACAACATGCGCGAACGAGCTGGATTGCTCTCGTAAACAAAGCACAGATGCTCGAGCAAAGACCCAAGGAGAAGGTGGTTGGGGATCGCTGAGGCAAACTCTTGGATTGACGGGTAATGCCTACCAGCCACCAACACCTCACGGTTATCATCTGCGTCTGAAGCTGAAAATACAAAAAAAAAAAATTGACAACAAACAAACAGCTGCAATTTATGATGAAATGTTCTGGAAAGTTAGCAGAGAATATATCCGACACAGCTGTCTTACCTTCTTGTATAACTTTCGCTATCATTTCTACAATATTTTTTTTCCCTAGGTCCATTCTTCAGTGTGACAACCCTTTTGGTGCAATATAAAGCCCTCAGATCTATACTAATGAGCAGTCTGTTCAGGTTCAAAAAGAAAAAAAAAAAAAAAAAAAGCTTCATCTTGTTTATGCATAAGGGGGTGTGCACAACAGTAATGCTTATCTGCCATGTCCAGTGAACACAGGCCCCTCTCCACCTACTTCACACATGACTAAGCTGAGGGGAAGATGTGCCTTCTGCTCATAATGTTAACATTAGCAAGGGAAAGCGTAAACTGTAGAGGAAGGTCAGGCTGGAGCTGTCTTTTTGTGACTTACGTGTTTCACTTTACTAGAAGTCAGTAAGGGGTGCATTCACATGTAGAGATTCAATAATTTCTCCCTGAGATGGTAAGAACAGAAAGGACAGCCCATGCATCAGTAAATATGGTTTCTTTATTTGAGTTGTGTATTTCAGATGCATGTAACTCAAAATCTAAACATACCACTGTGAGACTGTTTCTGCACAAATATGTGCAGACAAAATCCCAAACACACAGGTGTATTTCAGCAATGAGTGCTGTGGTGGCGGGGTGTGGTTTGGGGCATGGCTGCAGGAGAGAGGTGGGCCAGTGGGTTCAGGGAGGGGCATCAGGGGAGGACAGGGAGCACGCAGCTGCCCGACAGGGGGTTGATAAAGTGTTTTGTGTGCAGTAGCTGGCAGGGGAGAGGGAGAAGAGCCGAGGTGGAAGCCACGTACATGTATAAACATAGCAATAAATGACTTTTGTGGAAAGCCCGAGTGAGACTGAAAAAAGAGACAGAAGCAACGCTGTGCATGTTTCTCCTCTTATCTGCTTTGCTACAATTTTTTTTTTTTTTAACTTGCTTTGGAAGCTTTGCCTCAGGTTTGACTAACTGGTGTATTACACTATATTGCCAAAAATATTCACTCACCCATCCAAATCACTGAATTCAGCTGTTCCATTCCTAGGCATGCAGACTGCTTCTATAAACATTTGTGAAAGAATGCGTTGCTCTCAGGAACTCAGTGAATTCCAGTGTGGTAACGTGATAGGATGCCACCTGTGCAACAACAAGTTATTGGGAATGATGGCAACTCAGTCAAAAAGTGGTAGGCCATGTAAAATCACAGAGCGGGGTCAGCGAATGCTGAGGTGCATAATGTATAAAGGTCGTCAACTTTCTGCAGTCAATCACTGCAGACCTCCAAACTTCATGAGTCCTTCAGATTAGCTCAAGAACGGTGCGTAGAGATCTTCGTGGAATGGGTTTACATTGCCAAGCAGCTGCAACCCAAGCATTACATCACCAAGTGCAACGCAAAGTGTCAGATGCAGTGGTGTAAATGCCACCACTGAACTTTAGAGCAGTGGAAATTGTTCTCTGGAGAGACAAATCAGGGTTTTCTGTCTGACAATCTGATGGATGAGTCTGGATTTGGTGGTTAGGAGAACGGTACTTGTGTGACTGCATTGTGCCAAGAGTAAAGTTTGGTGGAGGGGGGATTATGGTGTGGTTTGCCTGTTCTTGACTGCACACCAGTGCACAAAGCAAGGTCCATAAAGACATGGATGAGCAAGTTTGGTGTGGAAGAACTTGTCTGGTCTGCACAGAGTCCTGACTGCAACCCAATAGAACACCTTTGGGATGAATTAGAGCAGAGACTGCAAGCCAGGCCTTGTTGTCCAATATCAGTGTCTGACCTCACAAATGTTTCTGGAAGAATGGTCTAAAGCTGATCCTTAACATGACAATAACAAACAGTTGCACACAAATTTTCTGCAAGTGAATACATGAAAACACTCCTAAACCTCGTGGAAAGCCTTCCCTGAAGAGTTGAAGAATTTAAGTGTTGAGTTAAAGCTGAAAAGGGTGGGCCAAAATCATATTAAACCCTATGGATTAAGGATGAGTTGTCACTCAAGTTCATAAGCGTGTGAAGGTAGACGAGTGAATTCTGAATCATTCAGAGACAGGTTTTTTTCTTTGGAGGGGATGAGTGACAGGGGATTGGGGTTTAAAAGGCTGAGGACCAATAGGTATATTGGCAATCCTTTGCCTTATGTTATGTTGATTTGTTTATGTTATGTATGTATGTTAATTTATATAAAATCATAAATAAAATAACTGAAAAAAATTCAGACACTACAACAGGTCATCCAACTAGTTAGACTGCTTTTGAGGGTAACATTATAATGTGTACCCAGTTGAATTTAGGTTTGCAAAGGTGAAAATGATTGACTACGTTTGCAAGCAACATATTCCATTAATATTAACTGCAAGGCACTGAATGAATGACATTATAACTGATAACTGATAAGTTTTGATCCTAGAATCGCCCCTGAATGGGACGACTAAAGCTGATCCTTAACATGACAATAACAAACAGTTGCACACAAATTTTCTGCAAGTAAATACATCTTCATGCTGGAACAAGTTAAGTCACATGTGTTGTAACTTCTTAACTACGCCCTTGCTATATTACACAGGTAAAGATGCCACTCAACACTTTCGGCGACTCCAAAACTCACATCTTCCTCTATTAGTGTGTCCAGTAATGCGGACAGCCCTTACGAACGTTTGGGTACCAGGTATAAATAGCACCGTTACGTCAAACACAGGAAGGAAAAACTGCTTACTGTCAAACTGGACTTCGTCGTCCTCTTCAGTCGCCAAACTTAGCAGGCTAATGTTACTGTCGGCCTCCAGCCTCCGGCTGTGTTTACGGCTGTGTCGAGGCAAAAGGCCGGTGCTGCCAGAACATTCCTCCGGCCGCATGAGTCCGTTGTCGGAGATTGAACTGTACATTTTCGTACGGAAAATAACAATGACATGACAGAACAAAACGTCTAGTTCACAACACTGTCCGATAAGAATAAAGGTAATAAACGCTGCTCCATGTCTGCTATAAAATGAGTCAAACTGCTCGTTAAATCCCAGCTTGTGAAAATGTACAAAGGCAGAAAAGTCAGCTGGATGAAAAAAATGTCATAAGGTGCACCATGCTAACGAACAAACAGCCATGATTCGCTTTCCAACAGCCCTACGAGGACCGCACATGCGCCCTGACTTCGGTCAAGGCAAGTTTGGTGATGAAATAATCCAATGTTTTAGGCAATAGCTTTGAAAATAATTTTTTGCACTGTGCCATTTATTTTACGTTTTAATCACAACTGTATTTTAGTTTTGATGCTACATTGCAAAACAGTTATATTACTTTTTAATATAATAAGCTGCGCTGTTCTGCGCACAAGTGATGCTCGCGAACATGCTGCGCAATTCGCGCGGGACTGGCTTTCCTGTGGTGTGTGCGGCATGGTGTCAGCAGTGGATGCACTGGGATGTAAATACAACCAAGCAGTAAAGGCGAAATGGCAATAGTTGACAGCAGCGAAGTATTATTCAGTGTCTAAGAGAGAAACCACCTTTAAACTCTCAAGACACAAGTCACTTCACGCTTTGAAGATGTCTGATGCTTGGTAAGCTAACTACTAGAGTATTTAATTTAAATGCAGATGTGTTGTTTTTGAATATTTATTACGTTATAGATTGGAATATAGTATTGCTTTCCTTTGCAGCACCTCTGAACCTGCTGGAGCCATCAAGGCTATTGATAAGCACTCAGTGCATCAAATCTGCTCGGGACAGGTAGTGCTGACTTTGGCCACTGCTGTCAAGGAGTTGGTGGAGAATAGCATTGATGCAGGAGCCACCAACATTGGTAATTAAAGATCTAGCCAGAGTATTTTTCTGTAGACTTCTCTGGTTGCCTTATAACGATGATGTTTGCAATATTACGTATAATTTTATGTGGCTATATATATAGAGAGAGAGAGAGAGAGAGAGACTGTGGTTACTTTTCATTGCTGTGTATCACATGTTTGTGCTGCAGATGTCAAGCTGAAGGAGTGTGGAGCTGAACAAGTGGAGGTGGCAGACAATGGTAAAGGTGTAGAGGAGGCTAACTTTGAAGGACTGAGTAAGTGTAATTTTTATATATTTTTGTCTTAGACCAGGGGTGTCAAACATAAGCCCTGGGGGTGTTGTGCCAAAAAGTGATCGTCTGCCAAAAAGTGATTGCCAGAAAATGATTGCCCATATTTAAAAAGCCCTGGGGGCCATAATCAGCCCAGCAAAGACTCTGGATGTCTTTGGAAAAAGTAAAGGAGGGCATAAATTTTGGACTTTAAACTGTATTTTCATAAATGTTACAGCTTGTCCTACTGATAAAGACCTCCCCGACAGCCATTCATACTACAACAAAGTAATGAAGTAATAGATAAACAATTAAATGACAGAAAAGTTCCTGTTTTTTCAGTGTCTAATATGAAAAAATTTCTGTTTTTTTACAGTGTGTCTACAGTAAAATAAATAAAATCTTTCTGGGAATCAACAAAAAAACTTCCTGCTTCATAATTACAGGACAGTCCAGGCAACGAGTTGCCAGAACTTTTTCTGTAGTTACACATTTATTTCTTACAATTTAAGCCCAAAGAGCCATGCTGATAGATTTACTTCATTAACTACGGGAGCATTTCTTTATCACAAAGAAAAACTGAGACGCATTATTGAAATTGCACTTCTTTTTCTTATATTGAGATATCGCAGGGATTAAATGTGCAGTTAAATGTCTTTACAGGGACTTCCACCGGGTTGGCTCACTTAAACTCAACGTTGGCTATATGTGTCCCACGATGTAAAATGAGTGTGACATCCCTGTGTTAGACAGTGTCTGCCTGAGCTTGTTGGTTAAGGAAAATCTCATCTGCTTGTCCCACAGCACTGAAGCATCACACATCAAAGTTAAGGGATTTCTCAGACCTCATCCATGTGGAAACATTTGGCTTCAGAGGTGAAGCCCTGAGCTCTTTATGTGCTCTGAGGTAAGATACTTCAAAGGCTGATTATTTTAGGCATAAACCTAAATGATTTGGCAGCTAAAATTTGCTTTTGCTTCTTATTGCAGTGACTTGAGTGTCATTACCTGCCATGAGTCCAGCCAGGTGGGGACAAAGTTGGTTTTTGACCACAAAGGTCACCTAGTGCAGAAGACACCTCATCCCCGGCAGCAGGGCACCACGGTCAGCCTGCAGCAGCTTTTCTGCACCCTGCCTGTTCGACACAAGGAGTTTCAACGCAATATTAAGAAGGTCAGGCATTAAATCATCTCTTTTGTTCTCTTTCTTCACATGCTAAGTTTTCCAAAAGTGGGCCTAAGGGACCGGGGCCATCCTACTTCAACAACAGGCCCATCCTGATGACCTGTGAGAAGTATTTTCTTATATTTTAATTTCAGTTAATTCAGAATAAATATTTAAGTAAACAAAAGGCTAGATGTGTTTTCCCTTCTGTTTTACAAAGAAAAAAAAAAGCCATTTCACACTGACCAAAACCTGTTAAATCTCAGCAAGGATGTTCAGAGGTAATGATAGAGTGGATGTTGTTTCTTTAATTACAAGGCCCAGCCCAAATTACTCTGTCCCATCCAAAATCAGAATCCTGGTTTAAACAGTTTATTTTCTTCGCATCCACAAAGAAAATCACCTTGTAATTACGCTTGCGTAATAATCTATAATAGTTAATATTTATATATTGTAGTTGTTAAACCAGTTTCATGACTACAGCCGTCTTTAAAAAACAAAAACAAAGATTTGTAGCACTCGTTGCCACACGTGTTTTCCTTCTACTTCCAGTTTGATTTTTGACAGTGTAGGTTATTAATGTTATTGTGATTAATATAAATGCTTTCACCAAATGAAAATCTTCCACACGACCCATCTTCTACTTGGTATGCTAGTTTTTAACCATAAACTTAATTTCACACATCAGTCAATGTATAAATAAAGAACAACATACATAACCAGTGTGAATTCTGTTTTTTTTTTTTTAAAAAAAAGAGTGCCCTGTTAGCAACAATTTGCGCTTTCTATGCCAAGTAACTAATTAGATCAGCAATCTAAACTGACATTAATAACAGATATGATCTGTTTCTGTTTTTAGGAGTATGCCAAAATGATACATGTTCTGCAGTCCTACTGTATCATTTCTACAGGAGTGCGCATCACCTGCTCCAACCAAAATGGGCAGGGAAAGCGCAGCACAGTCCTCGGCACTAGTGGCAGCCAAAGCATGAGAGACAACATTGGTGCCATATTTGGACCAAAACAGGTTAATACGTTGCTTTTTTCCAGGTTGTTGCCAATAACAAAAGGGGGCTTGTTAAAGGTGGTTCTTGTGCTTGTTAAATGTTTTATTTCACATTTAATTTTCTATGATTGAATGGTGACTGTGTGTCCTGCAGCTGCAGAGTCTTCTACCTTTCCAGCAAGCGTCTCCCACAGAAAATGTTATTGAAGAATATGGGCTCAAGGATGCAGATCTACCCAAACAGCTTTTCTCGTGAGTGTTTTAAAGGATGTCCTTTTTGCAGAGTTTTTGTTTCCTATTTTATTTTATTTTATTTTAATTATTTAGCTTGTTTATGACAGCATCACAGGGTTTGTGTCTCGAGGTGACCACGGCATTGGGAGAAGCAGCACAGACAGGCAGTTCTTTTTCATTAACGATCGACCATGTGACCCCCTGAAGGTAATTCTTGTTAAGTGGATTTATGAGGCAATGTCAGAATCCGTCATTTCCGCCTGACCTCTGGTTATCCCCACCCTGCAGGTGACCAAACTTGTAAATGAAGTGTATCACATGTACAACAGACATCAATATCCATTTGTTGCCTTGAACATAGCTGTTGCCTCAGGTGAGAAAATTGGGATTAATCATGCAGACGTCATACATGAAACCTGCTTGATTTTCTGAGCGTGTATGTGCTGTTTTTTTCAGAGTGTGTGGATGTGAATGTAACCCCGGACAAACGACAGATTTTCCTTCAGGAGGAGAAACTCCTGCTGGCTATTCTAAAGACCTCTCTCATCGCCATGTATGAGGCTGGAGTCAATAAGATCAGCCTGAGCTATACACCTACACCCAGCACCAGTAAGAACACACCTTTTACATGTAGACCCTCATATCAACACTTATCATATCTGTACATTGGTAATATAGTAAAATAACAACAAGAGGTTTTAGGAATATTTCTCTTTGCGCTCAGTGGTTAGTAATGTAAGGGAGTGAGATAATAAAGCCATGGTTATGAGTTAATTAAGTGTGGGAGCACGATAACTACATAGTATATATGTTCTAATAATGCTTGGCCACATGTGTAATGTGTTTATTGACACTGGGAGACAAAGAATTGAGGCCCTTGGATCCAGAAGGATACCTAGATCCAGATGAGTTTGTGATGCACTATATTGCCAAAAGTATTCGCTCATCTGCCTTCATACAAATATGAACTTGAGTGACATCCCATTATTAATCCATAGGGTGTGATTTGATGTTGGCCCACCAGCTATAACAGCTTCAACTCTTCTGAGAAGGCTTTCCACAAAGTTTAGGAATGTTTATGGGAAATTTTGATCATTTGTGAGGTCAGACACTGACGTTGGACAAGAACGCCTGGCTTCCAGTCTCTACTCTAATTCATCCCAAAGGTGTTCTGTCAGGTTGAGGTCAGGACTCTGTGCACACCAGTCAAGTTCTTCCACACCAAACTCACTCATTCATGTCTTTATGGACCTGCTTTGTGCACTGGTGCGCAGTCATGTTGGAACAGGAAGGGGCCATCCCCAAACTGTTCCCACAAATTTGGGAGCAAGAAATTGTCCAAAATGTCTTGGTATGCTGAAGCATTAAGAGTTCTTTTCACTGGAACTAAGGGGCCAAACCCAACTCCTGAAAAACAACCCCACACCATAACCCCGCCTCCACCAAACTTTACACTTGGCACAATGCAGTCAGACAGGTACTGTTCTCCTGGCAAACCCAGACTCGTCCATCGGATTGCTAGATGGAAAAACCTTATTCATCACTCCAGAGAACGCATCTCCACTGCTCTAGAGTTCAGAGGTAGAGTGCTTTACACCGCTGCATCTGATGCTTTGCATTGCACTTGGTGATGTAAGGCTTGAATGCAGCGGCCATAGAAACCCATTCCATGAAGCTCTCTGTGCATTGTTCCTGAGCTAATCTGACGGCCACATGAAGTTTGGAGGTCCAAAATGACTGACTCTGCAGAAAGTTGGTGACCTCTGCGCACAATGCACCTCAGCATTCGCTGACCCTGCTCTATGATGTCATGTGGTCTAACACTTCATGGCTAATTTGCTGTTGTTCTCAATCACTTCCACTTTATTATAATACCACTAAGAGCTGACTGTGGAATATTTAGTAGTGAGGAAATGTCATTACTGGATGTGTTGCACAGGTGGCATCCTATCACGGTACCATGCTGGAATTCAATGAGCTCCTGAGAACGACCCTTTCTTTCACAAATGTCTGTAGAAGCAGTCTGCATGCCTAGGTGCTTGATTTAATACACCTGTGGCCATGGAAGTGACTGGAACACCTGAGTTCTATGATTTGGATAAGTGAGTGAATACTTTAAACAATATAGTGTGTATTCTGGCGTGTATTAAGACCAACTCCCAGGTTTTTGTATTTCAAACTGATCTTGTTTGACCACAACTAGAAAAAACACAACAACATGCCTGAAATTCAGTTTAACATAAGTTCTTTTATTTAAATGGCAAAAACCCCACAAAAAAATTAAAAAAAACAAAGGTGGAAGGTGTTTGGGTTTTTTGCACCATATTGTTGAGTAAAATGTACAGTTACTTCATTCTTCATGGGTGATAACAGCCTTCTGGACCCTGCTGGGTTTAGTCAGCAGCCTAAAAGTTCCATGTTTTGTGGCCAAGATTTATTTATCTCCTTTCCAAACTATGGCATTTTTGTTACCTGTTCTTAAGACTTTTATTTAGTTGTTGTGCTTCTTTATAGATGCAGCATCTACATCGGAACCTGTCTTGTCCATTGAGAACAAGGCAGAACAGGAAGAGGACTCCCAACCTGTGGTTCTGAGCCCAAAGTCATCCCTGAACCTGGCCAGCCTAAAAGCTGCCTTTTCAAGTCATTACAGTTCCGGTTCTGGGAAGTCGAGTAAGGAAAAAACTTCCAGCAGTGGCACAACACAAAAAACGCTGCAGTCTTTTTTTAAGGATCCTGTAAAACCTTCTTCCTGCAACGCAAGTCTAAAATCTCCTTCAAAACCCACAAGAGAGCTGGTTAAAGGCTCCCCAGTGGGTAATTCAGTGCTAGACAGGTTTAGGTATGGAATGATGTCCTGCGGGGACACGGATTCCCAAAAAGACAGTGCTGGGTCCAGTTGTGACATTCCTGAAGCAAAACCGGATATCCAGTGTTCTGACCTAGAGCCCAATTCTCCTAAAGCGGACAGCTGGAGTGTTAATAATGAAACGGTTAAAGAGTCGTCAGGCAGTAGTAACACTGTTCCCAAAGCTCCAGAGTCACACACTGAAACATGCACTCCTTATGAGGACTCTGCTGTGAGCCCAGAGGCTAAAAGACCCAAGAAAGATCATCCACATTTCCCTCCAGAACAAGAATCCAGCACTTTTTCAGTCTGTGGTGAGAAATGTTTCTCGACAGTGGATGCTCCCGTCTGTCTGCAGAGGAGGACGGTGCATCTCCAGTTCTCTTTAGCAGAGCTTGCAGAGAAGATGAAGAGGTTGCAAGACCAGCAGAAACACAGGGCTGGTGACGAGCTGCGGTACAGACGCTTCAGGGCTAAGATCAACCCAGGAGAAAACCAGAGTGCAGAGGAAGAGCTCAAGAAGGAGATCAGGTAGATTTTACTCCAGTAACTGTAGCTGTATGAATATACTGCTGGGTGTAATTTTCATAAAAACTTTCTTTCATCCCTGCAGTAAAGAAATGTTTAAAGAAATGGAGATCGTCGGTCAGTTTAACCTGGGCTTCATTATCACAAAACTCAACTCGGACGTCTTCATGATTGACCAGCATGCCACAGATGAGAAGTACAACTTTGAGATGCTACAGCAGCACACCGTGCTCCAAGGACAGAAGCTCATTGTGTAAGAATGTAAATCAATGGGTAAACCTCTGCTCGGATGGATTCCAGTGGTGATCTGAGTGTGCTTTTTTTTTTCCCCATTGTGTTTGCAGCCCACAGAAACTTCACCTCACTGCGGTCAGTGAGAACGTACTCATTGAGAACATTGAGATTTTCAGAAAGAATGGCTTTGAGTTTCTGGTTGACGAGGACGGTAATACAGTTTACCCAACAGATACCAGTGATTAAAAGTGAGTTAATTATTTTGACAGTTGCAAATAATGTTTGTTATTTTTCTTTGTGACTACAGCTCAGGTAATGGAGAGGGTTAAGCTGGTCTCGCTGCCCACCAGTAAAAACTGGACGTTCGGTCCAGCAGACATTGAAGAGCTGATCTTCATGCTGAGCGACAGTCCAGGGGTTATGTGTCGACCATCCAGAGTCAGGCAGATGTTCGCCTCAAGGGCTTGTCGTAAATCTGTGAGTTCATATCACTATGGTGTTGTTTAAGTGCACGCTCGAATTTTGACTCAAGTAGCGAGTCGGCACTAAGGTTTCAGATAACACTAAGAAGCTTGGGTTGGCAACGTACAGCCATAGGCTGTGCAGTATGATACGTACTGTGAGAAATGCTAGGGTTTTGCAATTTGCAGTTATCTAAGATGTAAAAGCAGTTTGGAGGCCTTTAAAAACATCTGGTTATAAGGTTGTGTAACATTATTTTGAAAATGCTTTGTAATTCAATTTCTATTGTATGTGGTCGTCAGGTGATGATTGGCACTGCTCTGAGTGTTAATGAGATGAAGAAGCTCGTGGTTCACATGGGGGAGATTGAGCATCCGTGGAACTGTCCTCATGGCAGGCCGACCATGAGGCACCTCGCTAACCTGGATGTCATCTCGCAAGACTGAGTCTGCAAACGCTGCAATGTTCCTTAACTCCAGATTACTTCTATCAAACCATTCATATGATATATTGTAGAGTTAAATGGCTTGTTATTTACTTAATGTTATGTTTCAATGTTTAGATATTTTCTGACTTTATGAAAACTGTACAGTATTTTTTTCAATTTTAACATACACTACGTATAACAATTAAAAAAATGTTGAAAAGTATTCTGTCTCTATTACTTGAAATCACCTACAGGTTTGCACTGTGGTCTGCCACTGGAGTGAGGTGAGCCCAGACTGACTTTTCAGTAGCAAATAACGATTTAAGATTGACAGGGTCACATTAGGGCAGCATGGTGGCGTGGTGGTTAGTACTGCTTCCTCACAGGTAGAAGATCTGGGTTCGAATCCTGTAGAGCCTGGATGTTCTCCCCGCGTCTGGGTGGGCTCTATTCGGGTTTTCCTCCCACAGCCAAAAGACATGCAGGTTACTTGGTGATTCTAAATTGCCCATAGGTGTGGATGGTTGTCTGTCTCTCTGTGTTAGCCGTGCGACAGGCTGGTGACCTGCACAGGATGCACCCTCCCTCTCGCCCTATGACAGCTGGGATAGATCCACCGCGACCCCCAACAGGAGAAGTGGATGGATGGATGGGGTTATATTACATCCTTTACTTAGACATTCAGAACGAATCTTTGGTGAGACTTGTCCGACTGCTTTATTAAATGCATTTACTTATTTTGCGCTCACAAATCGCCTTTTATTACGGTTACCGTAAATGTTAGATAAATTGCACGCTCAAAACACGCGAATGACGGCTGGCTCGTAGGCTTCCGTAGTTGCAAGCGTCCGTTGCCATGGTTAAGTTCCTATTCCCAGCTTGTGCGGCAGCTGTGACAAAATTAGAAATTGAATTAAGGCTAAGAAAAAAACTGATTTAAAATTGACATAAAGGGGAAACGACAACACGAGTGAATGATGCCAAAGACAGAGGAGGGTGGACAAGCTGAAAAGTCGGCGAGCCAAACCGACCTCCACAGTCCTGACCGGGATGAGCCCGAGGAAGACAGCAACTATGAACTCCCCCCTGCGGTTAACTTAATTGTACAGAGGTAAAACATCATGACATTAATTAGCTGAATAATTGTTTTTAGAGGACTAACAAGCTACCTAGAACATCCTTAAATCTAGTTATGAATAATTTTCTGTGTACACCCAGAGCTTAATGTAAAGTTTGGTGTGTTTCTGACAGGCATGAAGGGGAAACCTGTGAAGGACAGTTTCAAGGACAAGGTGTTGTTTATTTTGAAGGAGGCCACATATACAAGGTACAGCTGTAAAAGCACTCCATTTTTGAAAGATGATTTTCAAATACAAACGTGACATATTTTTATAGATGAATGAAGGATTTATGATATTTAAAAATATATATTTTACATTTATTTACATGCAAACATTTTCATTCTTTGGCCAGTGATGTGAAACTGCATTAAACATACAAAAAATATATGTTTGAAATGTATTTTTGTGAAGGGCGTGTTTTCCAAAGGACTTATGCACGGACCTGGGGTCTTCACACAGGCAGGAGGACTGAAATATGAGGTGTACAGAAATTATGTATTAAATTAACTGTACAGTATCCTTTCTTAAGCCAGGCTTTTCAACAATCCATGTGTATCAAACATTTGTAAACTTCCATCCTCTGCACACACTAATTCAAATATAAGTCAGTAAGGTATAATAAAGTACTATATGGAAACAAGGTCTTTCACAGGTGGAATGAAGGCAAAATACTGAAGTAAATTTGTCTAACAGGGAGCGTTTGTGTGCAATATTCCAATGGGCTGGGCCATCTACACCTGGCCAGATGGCAGCACCTATAAGGGGGAAGTCTACAATGGTATACGACATGGGATGGGAACCTACAAATGTGCCCAAAACAGTGTGTATTACAGTGGGGAGTGGCATCAGGGCAAGAGGCATGGAAAGGTATGATTTATCAATGGTTTCATCAGGTATAGTTTTTTTTTTAAATTCAATTGTCTCTTTTTAATTGGTCTCATTTGTGTTAGGGTATGACATATTACAACAAGGATAAAACCTCTTGGTACAAAGGAGATTGGGTGAAGAACAACAGAGAGGGATGGGGAGTGAGATGGTATGAATCGAGCGTATGTATCCTCTCATCTCGTGTTGTATTTGAATTACCCTGCAATAACATCTGCTTTTAATAGCTACCCCTCTGGTAATATTTACTCTGGTGAGTGGAAGAACAACCAGAGACATGGAGACGGCACGATGAGCTGGCTGAAACTGGGACAGAAGTATGTTGGGGCATGGCAGGATGGAGTGCAGGTATGAAAGAAAACCACGGTTCAGCTACAATGCAGGTTATCCTGTTGTGGTCACTTAACCTTGTCAGAGAATATTCATATTATCTCAAAGGCTTCAGCAAAAAAAATTTTTTTTTAATTTACTTGAATCAGATTTATGTTTTGGTTGCAAATCATATGTGCTCTCATCTGTGGCAGCATGGCCAAGGCACACATGTCTGGAATTTAAGGCGAGGAGATGGATCCCAGTATTCCCAGAGCAATCGGTACACAGGGGATTTTGTTCAGGGTCAGAGGCACGGACAAGGAACATTTTACTACGCTGGTGGTGCAATCTATGAAGGAGGATGGAAGAACAATAAAAAACATGGGCAGGTTAATCATTGATACAACACTGTCAGTTGGGAAAAGATTTGATACATTCATAGTTTACTTTCTTATTAATGTATTAAAAGTGCTGTATGAATGGGAAAAGACGAACTTCTAATCAGCTCTGATTGTAAAATTCCTGATTCTGTGTGGTACATAGGGCAAACTCACTTTCAACGACAGGCGTGTATTTGAGGGAGAGTTTGTGGATGATCAGATGATCGCATGCAACTTGAGCGGAAGTGGAGTTCCCAATCCTTTTGGTAAGAAGCAACAGTATTCAAGGGTATATTCAATAAGGTTAATGAGGAAATTAACAATCCTGCAGTTTGAAATCCTTTCATATTTTGTCATAGGTGTATTCTTTCTGTCAGATAGTGCCTCATCTTTACTAGGACCAGACAAGGCTCTGAACATCGACTATGTTTTGGACAAAATCCCGGCGAGAAAGCGTGACACTGAGCGCAAACAGGTCACTACTCATATGGAAGCCACCGACAACAGCGTCATCTTTTTTAGCCGTGTTCCTGCCCTGAAACCCTGTGTTGTTGTGCAACAGGTGGAGTTTGTGGTGCTGAGGCAAGAGAGAGAGCTGAGGTCCATCTGTAGTTTCTACAGCAGACTTGGTTGTGCCCACTGCCCAGATAACACCCACCTGCTGTCCCGTCTGCAGCTGTGGCGCCTGCTCAAAGACTGTAATGTTCATCATCACGGCATAACCCTGACACAGATAGACCGTATTATCAGAGGTGAAAGAGACTGGCGCTCAACATCGGCCCTGCATTCCTTAGTCCACCAGACGACGATAGGCTCATAAGGTTTATATTTGAATCCTTTTCACTCTGTGTGTTTCAGAGGATGCCGATTCAGCAGAGATACACTCTCCTTTCACCCCTGTGCCGCTTCACAAGCTCGTCAGGTTTCTCGTGATCGTGGCCTACCACATCTACAGTACAGACATGGTGTAAGAGATCAACCCTGTTCCTACCTTTATCTGAAGATATCACCATGAAACTTTACTTCACAGAGCCAGCTGTTTTCTGCCTTAGAGGATGAGGAAATTTTTTTTTAGTTTAAAGTAAACTGAAATTAGTTTAATAGTACACAAGAAAACCACGGCTGCAGAGCTCAGGAAACTTAAGTCACCAATTTTACACTCAAGAACACTGGCTCACTGGATAACGAGACACAACTTTGTTTACTCTTTGATAACTGATATTAAATATTTTATCTATTTTTCTCTATTTACAGGTCACAAAAGAACCCTTTGGCTGAGTGCTTTTCCAAACTATTGACAGATGACATCCTTCCAAATGCTAAGAATGTAAAAGGTGCTGACATATGCTACAGACATATGTATTTAATTTTATTTATATAGCGCAAAATCACAACAAAAGCTGCTTCAAGGCACTTGATATTGTAAGATAAAGATTCTACAGTAATAAAGAGAAAACCCCAACAATCAGATGACCCCCCCACCCCCCATGACCAAGCATTCGGTGACGGTGGGAAGGAAAAACTCCCTTCTAACCAGCATTGATAAATATATCACACTGGTAACAGTTTTTTTTCTGCCTTTTTCAGATGTGATACACCTGCATAAACTTGATGTTAGTATTCAACACCCTGCTTAACTCTATAGTATGCAGTAATAACTGTTAATAGCTGTAACTGTATCTATGCAGGCTTCCTGTTTAGGCAGCCGGGCAGTGGAGTGGTAGCTCTGAACTATTTGAAGAGGTGCTGGGAAGTCTTTCAGGCTTTCTGCACAGCCACCAGAGACGAACAAACCATGACCTGCCGTCACCTGCTGTGGATGTTCAAGGTGCAACAAACTACTCCTCTTCCAGACTATGTAAATTTGGTTTATGGTCAGACTGATCCGATGTATTTATTAAGAGCCACAGTGGATAGTAGGATGAAGGCCATCCCTATTTATGAAGATCAACCACCATGTCACAAAATTATTCAATATTTAAACATCCTGTTGTTGAATGTTTTATAACCACATGCAGGATCTCCGTCTCTTGGACAATAAGCTGACCACAAGGAGGTTATTGGAGATCATCAATGCAGAGAGCCACGACCCCAGCAACCTGTCTGCCAGTCTTGAACTGGAGGTCTGTTTCCTGTATTTACATCAGTCAGCTCATGCAGCAGTTTTTCACCGCCACATTCCTCTGTTTGAATCACGGGAGCGCTTGTCCTGTTCTTTCTATTCCAGATTACATTCCTGGAGTTTTTTGAGGTGCTTCTGGGCTGTGCAGAAGTCACATGGGAGCAGGTTTCTGAAACCCTGAAAGAGGACCATCCAGTATCCAGGTCTGACACTGAAGCCAGCAGGGGTCAGCCTCAGGTGGAGGCCAGCGAGGAAATGATGCAGACAACAAACTGCCCTTCCCAGTCGGTCAGATTCTTTCTCAAGCCTTTCATAATCTCTGCATCCGTTAACCTTTGTTTAAAATTTTTAGTTGTCCAAACATACTAAGGACCAAAAATACAAAAATGTTTTTGTAAGATATGACATAATTGGATACATCAAATTTAATTTGCTTCTGCATTTATTTTCTTTGTATTAATTATTAAAAAATAATAAAATGACTGGGGACTTCAGTCTTGCCGATGGTGTTTCTGGAATATGCCACAAAACTGGCAGACTTTGCTTAAATCTTAACATAAAATCCTGTCTTTACTGCAGACAGGGCTTCCCAGTGCTCAGGATGTTGGAAGTCAGCCAGATGTGAAAACTGAAGTTAACATGACACCTCAGTCTGCAGGTTTGGCTTGTTTCAGTGCATGCATTTACATACATGCATGTTTTTTTTTCCTTTGAAGAATTACATCATCAATTACCTTTCATTTCAGTGGTGATTGGGGCATTAACTGCATATAACGCATCACCGGTCAAATCTCTAATCTTGTAACTGGCTGATATATTGTAAATCATCAAATTGACTTTCTGTATCTTAATAAAACTGCCTCATGTGTTTGCATTTCCTTTAGAGCACACAGAAGATGAAGCTGAAAGTGTGTGCACACCAGCAGAAAACCAGACCAAAGACTGTAAATTGGAGCTTATGACGCAGATGGTCGATCAATTCTTCAACCACATTTTCTTCCCAGCATTTGACCATTACCAGCTAATGACAAGAACCATAAAGGAAGAAAAACATCACCAGGAGCTTCAGAGACAAATTACTCTAGATAGGGTGCAACAAGAAGTCAAGTAATACAGTTAAAGCAACATGCAACTAAAATGTGGTTAGTTTTGTTGGGGGGAGTTTAAATTATTATGAAGTAATGATATAATGGCCTAGCATTGTGCACTATTAACAGTGAGATCTAGCAAGGTAAAGGGCTGGTTTCATCCCAAAGTAAAATCTTTTGCATCACTGTGCTTATGTGGTTGATATGTCTTGAAATACACTAGAGCAGAATTTAGGCTTTTGTAGTAAACCTAATAAAAGTCTATATTGACATTTCAAGGCAAGCTTGGCATAGACTGCACCACAAGATGTCAGCTGTTGCTTTCCCTTCATTTTTGCTCCTCTGATCTCCACCTGAATCTCAACTATTGCTCCTTTACTCACAATTTGTGCCTTAAACTGTTGTGCTGCAGGTAAATGTGGCATTAGGAATTAGATAGTGGACACAAGACCATGAAAATACAGCAAAAAAATAAAAAATTGACGAACACAGGAAGAAGCCAACTGTTCTGCTCATGTGCCACATGTTTCCTCTTCAAATTAAAGCAGTTCGTAATAACAGTGTTCAGTGTTTTGCTGATTTGTGATTGGATATAGATACAGTACTTTATTGGTTGGAACCAAAACTTTAATCAGAACTTTCTGTGAGACAAAAGTATGTTCTAGTCATCTAAAAATGTCAAAAATCACAATCTTTTTTTAAAACACAATGTCACAAAAGTAAATAAAAACAAGTATAAAAAACAAAACAAAACAAAACAAACTTTGCTTTCTTCACATGTTAGTTGGGGTGAAGACCATGAGGTCACTCGGACAGACAGACTGGCGTATCTTGTCCTTCAGGTCTGGGGTGAAGAGAAGCATGGCAGACTCCACTGTCTGTATCTAAAAACAACAACAAAAACAAAACAAATACAAGAGATGCAAAATTTAGAAGATTAGGCAATAATACGGCAAAAAATTAACTAATTAAACAGAGGCTAGTTAGGAGGCTAGCTCCATGTGCATTCAAAACCCAGTATTTAGAAGTAAAGAAATGAGAAGTGGAAAAAACTTTAACCTGTGGTGATTGAGGAGTTAACACTGAAGACACCGCTGGCCATGCTGTGGTGATAGAGTGAGCAAGAGAGTGATTTAAACACAGTGAAGTGTGCAGTTTGGAACTGTGGTTTAGGGTTTAATATTTTTCCCGAAAATGACATGAATCAAATCCCGGGAAATGACGAGCCATTTCCCGGGAATCCCGGGAAAAAGTTTATTTATTTTTTTATTTTAATTAGGCCTTCTGTAGCCTGTGTCGGCCTTAACCTATTGTGATATTGTAGAGGTAGCTTTCCAGCTATGTCCTGTTATGCCCAGTAGGGGGTAACGTCGGCTTGATTAACGCAATAAAACCTACATCTCGGCATTCGAGTGCTCGAGCTATGCGGTGTTGTATCGTTCCTCAACACTCCCTTAACAAATATAATTCGAATATTCCTCCATTGTACATGGAATTATACCAAGATATTTTACAACTGCTGGTACAAAACAATACGGTTCATCTCCACAGCATTGATAAAGGCTCAGCCACGCTGTCGTGGCGACATCTGTTGCGCTATATCTCCACCAGTGGAACGCTGTAACAGTCATTGAAAAGTTAACTACCGTACTACACTATAATATGGCATAACACAGGGCCTTGAGTAATGCTCCACGACTTGGTCATTGCCATTCTGGCAACAGCAAATTTATAACACCGTGTCTGAGGGTTAAAGTAGGTTCGCTGTGAATCGTCTATTGAAAAACTGGCCAATCATTATAGCCTAAAAAATATACATTTTACTCAACTCCATTTTAAAAGCGAAATATGTTAAAGCAATCTATTTCATGATCATTTCTTCACCCATTAGGCCCGTATCCTAATTCATGATTGTTAGTAAGCGGCTGCAAACGAGGAAAAGAAACACTCGAAGTTACACAGATATTTCTTTATTGTTCAGGGCAGGCATATTTTATAGGCTATATAATGCAATATAACAATATATAATAATATGAAATTATATAATACAAAATACCTTAGGGTAAACACATTGCCTACGATTTCAACAAAAAGAGGAAAAAAGCACAACTGTGTAATACCTCTATTAAAACGCTTGAGATGAAGGCTGAAGCCTTAAACGGAGGCTGAACGTGCCTGAAATGAAGAGTAATGCTTTTCGCATTAAACGAACCCTTCTCTCAATATTCCCTTAAATTTAACATTCTGAAGCTTTCTTTTCTTTCTGAAAGTCAAATCGACGCGCGCGACTTTTTTCCCGGTTTCCCGGGAAACGGGAAATTGTTCTGATCGCATTTCCCGGGAATCCCGGATCCCGGGATTAAACCCTACTGTGGTTATTCCTGTTGCATTTAGGAAAGCACATTTTTTCTTAATGTTGCAATATGCAAAGTCTGAGACCAGAAGACCAGAAAAGAAAACAAAAAAAACAAAAAACCTGCTAAAACATTAGTCTTACCTGACTCTGGCTGAGTAAGAAGGTCCACAGGTTGACTTCTAGGGCTCTCCATCTCTACATCCACTGCCATGTGCGACAGTCTCTCTGTGGCAGCTGCATCCCTCGGTGACAGGCTGCATCTGTCTGAGGGCTGGAAGTATCTCTCAAAGTCCAGCCCATGAATTTCCTAAAAATACAAAATAATTTCTTCATTGTAAGGCTAGAGAAAACAGTTATACTGAGGTTGACACACAGAGCATCATGCAGAAATGGGACTGAAATGAGTTTAGTCTGAAAAAAAGAAAAACTGTTTACCTCAGTGACTGTGCCGTCTGGTGTGTGACACAGAGTCTCCACAGGGCCCTGTACAGCAGGTGAGGAGATAGAAGGTGGGTTGGGAGTTGCACAGGGTGACAGCATGAAACTCAGGCCTGATGAGGGCTCAAGAGCCTGAGAGACAGCAGGAGGCGTTTTGCATGGAGAGACTGGAACTGCTGGAGAGACCGTACGGTCAACATTTATGTCCTCGGCTGGCCCGTCCTGCTCCTCGACTAAAATTGCTGGAAGGAATTCAGGAACAGAAGAAATATCCTCCTCGGTTGAGACTTTTTCTGACTGTTGCGCAGGACATCCATCAGGTTGGGCATCATCTGAAATCACTTCCCTGACAGGTGAGAAACACACAGAGGTCTTCGCGGTGTCACTTCTGGTCTGGGTCGGCTGAGGAGTGCCACACTGAGACTTTGGTTCTGGGGTTTGC
Organism: Archocentrus centrarchus; assembly: GCF_007364275.1. Classification (NCBI taxonomy): domain Eukaryota; kingdom Metazoa; phylum Chordata; class Actinopteri; order Cichliformes; family Cichlidae; genus Archocentrus; species Archocentrus centrarchus. The sequence continues at coordinate 7,189,287 of NC_044364.1, forward strand.
TTGAGGGTACGGCGGAGGTGCGCGGGTGTGTGGACAGGATGAACAGGAGAAGCGCAGGCATGAACAGGAGACTGGGTCAACGCAAGGGATGATCGGGTGACTCTTCTTGGTGAGCGATATGAGCAGGGCAGTGCAGCAGCATTCAAATGGCTGGATCTCCTAATTGTACCTAGAAACAACATATGCAACATGATTGGAGTCATCCAGAGACATTAAACATTAAAAACAAGATTTTTGGCATGCAAGCCACCTGATGGTTTAGCTGGGCTCTCCACCTGGAAGAAGCCTCCATCAAAGACCACTGTGTCCTGTTTTTGGGCCCCTGCTTGTGGCTGTGGCTGCTGAGAGCTCAAGACGAGGCCACCCTCACTGTCAGCAGCACAGACTGCTTTCTCTGCCTCAGCTGCCTGCTTTTTGGCCTTCATGGCTGCTTTGGCGGCAGCCAGACGAGCCTTAGCTGCTGCATTAGTTCCTGCTGGCTTGGCAGGTACGGCCGACGGTTTCTGTCAAAAAAGGACGAGACAAGCACAATGTTCTTAAATTACACATGAAAGTTGTTGAAGGTGTTGCCGACTAAAACAACAGCAACCGTAAAAGTGAAAATAAAACCGAGCAGTTGGGTTGTGTGTTAATACTGTCAATTTTAAAATATTCAAAATAGATATTGGAACATGCGACACAACTGTGTGTTTACAAATAACAGCGATGCAATGCAGTGTTATTAGACCAAAGCTTAAATTAAGACTCTTCACCTTAACTACTTTCTTCTGTCGTGGTGGGGGCTTGTGCTCCTCCACCCAGCTTCGGCCCTCTGCTTCTTTGAGAGCGTCAAACTTCTTGTTTACATCCTCCACCTGAAATATGGCAAAAGTACAAAACAGATATTAGTCATGTTCTTCTCATGGATTTGTGTTGTACATGTCTTTTGAGGCATCACCTGGTAATAAACCATGTCCCAGAACCCCTGCAGGTCAGTGCAGGTGGTGATCTTGTCCCCTCGGCCCAGCTCACAGTCGTCCACCAGACCGCTGAACTGGTTGAAGCGCTCTTTCATCAACAGCCTTGCTTGGCCAACAGCTGTGCGCATGCGATCCCTCACTGAACAGACAAAGAAGAGCACTAAATTACAGTGAGTCGGGAAAATGAACCTTTCCCTCCACATTATGAAGATCAATACTCTATAGAACCAAAATTAAATTTCTAAGATGACAATCAGCAATTAGTGGAGGAAATAAACTCACTCTCTTCTGGGATGGACTCATCCTCCACTTTAGACTCCCAGTGGAGACACAAGGTCGTCAGTCTGTGTGTCTCATTGGCAATTTCCGATCTGAAGAATTTACACATAATTAAAAACTTTATATATTTTTTTTTTAAAACTAAACAGATGACTACAAAAATATATTAAACAAAACATGTCACCTGAAGTATGGTACATCGTGCTTGGTTTCCACTGCTTCACCTGGAGTTGGAGGGACAACGGTGGGAGATATACGAAGAGGAGATTTAGGTGGAGATGATTCGCTCTGCTCGTCACCAAATACGGGGGCTGGTGGAAGGTTGAAGCTGGAGCTGGATGGAAAGAGCAACAGGACATTTAGATCAACTGAAATTTTAAATCCTACATATTTTCTTTAAAAGGTTCCAAAAGGGAAAAAAGAAAATCTTTATACAACAAATAGGAATATCAGTACTGAAATATACTGTAGCTTCATCTCATACACTGCTTTAATATTTATATTATTAAACATGCAGGTACTCTAAACAGATTTCTAGTCACTACTTCCTGACTTCTTACAGTAGCGGTGAGTAGGTAGTAAACACATGACAGAATTGCTGTGTTGTGATATCCTGGGCACTGAAACATCTTAAGAATTATATTGTGAGTTTCTCATTGATTCCTGCCTCTGATAACAATATCAGTGTCTTAATATACATTAAAAAAAAAAAAAAAAAAAAAAAAAAAGAGCAGATGAGTGGGGAAAAAAAAAGAAGACCTTGGTGTAAGGAAGGCATCTGCTGAACGAGGAGTGAGGGGCTCAAACTTGAAGGATGACAAGCCATTCGGAGCCTGGAAGACAAAACCTTCTGGTGCAAATGAAAATGAAGACGAGGCAGGCTCAGCAGGAACAGACTGGGCCGGAGCGTGGTCCACCACCATCTCTTCCTCCTCAGAACAGCGGGTCGGGCTGGGAGGACTAGGTTTTTTCTCCACCTCCTGCATCTCAGGCTCCGTCAGCTCAGGTTTCTGCACATGACAGGAGCAGCAAACCAGTTAATCCCCAAGTTACTTAAAGTTTGTCACAGATTTAGCTGGTCATGTGTGTCACTGAAATGCTCACCTCTGGGACAGAGTGATGGACGGTGTTGTTGGCGGCTGCTGTGCATTAAAAAAAAAAAAAAAAAAAAAAAAAAAAGGAAAGAAACAAAAATAGTGAAAGTGATTATGATAACTGTTCACAGAAGAAGGTAATGCTGACACTTCAGTTTTTTGGGGTTAATGATACCTTTACAGTTCCTTTGTCCACCAGACAGGGGAGCCACAGGGTTAAGATTTGCTCGGCTCCTCGTGGTCCTTATATCTGAGGGTGGGAAGAGACAAACACATTTCGAATTTTTTATTTTTTTTTTTTTAAAGAAAAGAAAGAAAGATCAGCTCTATTTCCTAACATTATTTTGAAACCATGAGTTTCCAAAGCAGACGGTACCTGCAGTATTGTCCTTAGGTTTGTCTTTTACTGCAGGACCTGGAGGTCTATTGGCCGATCTGGTCGGCAAAGCTCGCACGGCAGGTACCTCTATGGTAGGACCGCATGATACAGACACGTTAAAATCCAAGCACAGAAACGCAGTACATCAACAACAACAAAAAAGAAAAGCATGATAGCTGGTAAAAAGGTCAAGTTTTGTTTTTTCCCTGTTTATTAGTTACTTCTACAACCTTTGGTCTTAGCTCTAGTTGATGTAGGCTTCACAGAAGCTACTTGGGTCCTGGTTGATCTTTCCACAGCAGGTTGTACTAAAGAAAGAGGAAGAGTTCACAGCTAAAACTGCTTCTCATCTTAAGTGGCATTTAAATAAAGAAACATTCAGCTAATTTACCCTTCTTCACTCCAGTATTTGGATCTTGCATCTTCAGAGGCTGCAGAAATTAAAAAAAAAAAAAAAAGAAAAACAAATGAATAAAGTGTGAATTAGTGTCTAAATATGGAAACTCGTGAAAAATAATGGTGAACATGTGGGGTGGAGGTGGTGGTGGGGGCACCTTCTGCACTTGCTGCTGCTGTTTCATTGAACGAGTCACTCTGGCGCTTTGGGATGGAGCTGTGTTCACCTTTTTCTGAAAAGGTAACCAAAAATTAGAGGCAGTCACTGCCACTATCACATTGTCATTGCATTTACAAAGGAGCCAAAAAAAAAGAAAGAAAGAAAAAAAAAAAAAAGGTTGGAAGCGGTGTGATTCACAGACATGTTTTACAATAAATAATGTAAAGTGCTCTTTTGATAAGTCCCTTCTTACCTCTTTGACTCTTGTTGAGGCATCTGGGACAGCAGGCAGTGAGGCAATCATGTTCTGTGGATGATACAGGCCAATCTTAAACACCCCTTTACGATCTCTTTCTCTCTTTTCTTTCTCCTTCTCAAGAGCCTTCCGCTCTTTCCAGCGCTCAAGCTGTTTTATCCTCTCTTCCACTGCTTTTGCTGTGGAGGAAAAGGCGTGAGTAAGGGCACAAATTAGCCAGAATGATGAGCACATAAAAGGCAGAGCAGACTAGAGCAGTGCAAATTTTTTAAAAGCTGTATTCTCAGTCTGAGTTGCAGCTGTGATGAGAAAATAAAGCTATACTTTTAGCAGGTTTTGCATTGTTCTGCGTCTTGTCTTGTATGGTTGAAATGTTGGCCATTGCCATGGAGGCATCCAGGGAAGACATTTCCAGCTCTGGGAGTTTATCCAGCTGCCTGCGGGTGTTCACGGTACGTTCTCTATTCTCCTTTTGGGACTGAGACCTTCTGCGAGACATTTTTACCCTCAGCATTGACACACTGGTGTCCCGCTCCCGCAGGTGAGCGAATCGAGACTCCATAATCAGGTATCTGGATTTAATAAGAAGGGGAACACAATGTATCAAAGGTACTGTAGATTGCATAGGTATTACAGTCATTAGGAAACATGTATCATATCAGATGCACCTTGCTGAATGGCAAACATACTGATGTTTTTATGTGTTGTGATCAGCTATACCAATAGAAATTAGAGAAACAAAGCTTTAACTGATTGTCATTAATAATTTGGTGGCGATTGCAGAAGCACTCAAAATAATTCCAAAACACGGACAATGCTGTCAGAGCAATAGACTTGCTAGCTTGTGCTACAAATAATACCACAAAGTGGTTAATTTGGTCTATTTAGCTACAAACCTTCACCCCAAATCAAAAATAACGACGGTGTGTGCGTGTGTTTTTTTAATTACTATTTTCTTCCTGTTTTTCTTACTCTTATTCTCCGGAAATTCCTATATACAACTTCGCGAAAGCAAGATAATTACAGGAATGCCGAAGAAATGGCTTAATTTCTATTCTTGGTGGTTTGTCTGCAACCAAATATCAATTTCAGTGTTACTGGATAAAGCAAACTTTGAAAGAGACATGAACGTTACATTAACTTCAGACAGCAAAACATAATACGGCGAAAAATGTCAAATGAACGTGAACCAGCACAGCTTTTTTTTTATTTTTTTTGACCCTTTATATTACTAAAAAGCACAGTAAGTACAAACGGTCGCCTTTAAAGGCGAAGCACCAAAATGAGCTGATTATTGAATCAAAGTTATCTCTGTAACTGACTCCGTACTCGCTGTTGACAGGAGGCCTCACGCCAAATTAAGCGTTACGCTAACAACAACCATCCAAAACAGGATAACTTTTATAATTACAAACCCCAGCTTACCTTTTTCTTTTTCCAAAGACAAACCAAACAAAAATCTCCTCTTTAATTTTTTTTATTTTTTGTGTCCAGTTACTAAAACCTTAGAGCGAAGCGGACAGTCCTAGTGCAGAAACACAACAATCATGGCGGTTGAGTTTTTAAAATTTGCCCAAGTTGACGCTGATTGGCTGCCAGTCCTACATAAATGTGAACTCTGATAGGTTAGGTAGCTTTTCTTCTTCTTCTTCTGATTATTTTTTTGTTGTAACAACCGGTGTGTGGTTAAAAAAAAAAAAAAAAAAAAAAAAAAAAAAGTAATTCAGTGCTGAAATGATCCCGTAAAATTACGGGAAAAAAATCTTAAAATCCTTTGCTTTGAATAATAACTTTCCAGTTAAACTGTGAACAAATCTACAAATTATCTAAAATTTAACTAAAGTATAAAAAATGTATACTGCTAAAAGTTCACTCTTTTTGTGTGTACGTGATGCAGGCTTCAAATATCTACATCACACTTGTGTAAATTGCTTTTTGGGCCAGAATTGGCTTTCAGACCAGCTATAAAGTCATAAATTAAAATTTCAGCTCACATGGATTAATTTAACCCCATGTGAAACTCTGTAAAGTGTAGTTCAACAGCCAGATGAAGCAACTTTAACCAAAAACACATTCTGAGTTAAAGGGTCTTTAATATTTTAAGTTTCTAACCTGTCCACAAAACTTGCAACTGTGTTTCTAATGCGTCGTCACATTTTCTGCCGTTCTCCCTGTTCTGTCTCAGAGCAAAGGAGGGGGTACGACTCACACGTTAGGATGTAGTAAAGATAAAAAACAAAAAACTCTCAGGCCTGTTGCATCATATTTAGCTTCATAATATTCTTAAACTAACACACACAGTTCAGCACAGGTTAATCCTCAGGTTCTTCTGGCTCAAGCTAATCCCCTATTTTTAGTGGTAATTGGAATTGAGCACTATGAACAGATGCCTTGTTATAAAAACCTCCAACAGGTCACAAACAAGAAAGTAAAGCCTAAAAATGGCTACCCACTGCATTCAATAAATTATTCTTTACATTTTAATCTGTTCCCACTGACTTCAGGGACTCATGATCACTGTTATGTGGTGGAGTTCCAAAAACTTTACTCAATGTTGTGTCTAAAGCCAAAGATCCTTAAGATATTCAGTACACTGCAGAAAATTGGTTCTTAATTTATTTAAAGTTAGGGCAACTGTTTACAAACCACAAAACTTTTGACATGACATTGGAAAACTCAATGAATCATCAAATAAAGCCAGACTGTGGGCATGTCAGTTTTTAAATAAATCTCAGACAGTGTCACATGTTCATTATAAAAGTATATGAACACATTTTAATGTGAAAGAAAATTATTTAAAATCGCTCAAGTATGTACAAAGAAAAATCAAAGAAAGTAAAGTACACATACAATCAAAATCTGTATTTTTACATTTAATTACAGGAGAAAAAATAAAACATTTTCAAGGTTAAATTAAAAAAAAAAAAAACTTGATGTGAGAAATTTTTTTGTTATTGTTCATTTTACAATGCAATTATTGCATTACGCTGATGCTGTCATGATACCCTGCAACACTGACAGTTTTTAGTGTCTGCACCATCAGTCCAAGAAAAATATGTTGTTGAACTGCGTCGCACAAAGCCGCTTAACTTCCTCTGTAGTAAAAAGAAAAAAGAAAAAGACAAGGGCCAGCTTAAGCAGAAGAGGAGATCAGTGAAGCACATGGTGTATTTTGGTAAGAATGACATCAAATTTACTTGTTGCCAGGTGGGGGAGACATACCATTTACTTCGATCAGATTGGCGTTCTTCTGATTCAGGATCACATACAGTTCTCTCTGGTCTGACTTCTTGCCGACTACCCAGTAGTCTGTCATTGCTTTTACGATGATTTCTTCATCTTCATCAACTCTGGAGGATAGAAAAAAACTTTATGTTTCAAATGAAGGTAAAAATCACATTTACAGTAGGTTCTTTGTTGCTTTAGAGATTATGCAGATGGGAAAAAAAATAATAATTTTAAAGATTAATAAAGGATTAATTAATAAATACTTATTTCACATAGTAAAGTATAGCTGAAGCACACCAGAAGATGAATGAAGCTAAAAAAAATTGAATTAGACTACCAGATATTTTAGTGCATCAACAAGTTAAAATGACATGCAGCTTAAAAAAGGAGGAACTGATATTGATACTGAAATAAATGCTATAAATGCAGATACCACTGTATGACCTAAAAATGGGACATTCACACGACTCAAAGATGGAAAGAATGTTATGCAAAGATCCCAGGAATACATGAAATGAAAAATGAAAATTGCACAGCTGTGCTGAAATGTGAGGAAAATGAGTTTGTAGTTGTAAATAAAGCTGAATGTCTTTATGATACTGACCCTTTATTATGGCATTTCTGATTTTACCTGGCAAAGTCACAATTGATGTCTCCCAGGATCTTCATGAGGTCAGGATGGACAGAGGTGAGGCAAACACTTGCGGTCTTCCTCATATGGATGGTGCTCTTCTCTGCCAGGTTCATGTGGTTGAAGTAAATGAACTTAAACTGGGGCTCCTTCTCTGGCCTGAAGGTACCAAGACAAACAAGAATGAAGTAACTAAGAAAAAAGCGCACACAGCCTGTTGTTATTACACAAAATCTTTATAGATCATTATAGATATTTTACTTGATATTTTAAATAAGCTGGGATTTATGATTTTAAGGTGACAACTTTTGCAAAAATCGAAAATCAAAATATTACTTTGTTACTTTAATTGTAAATCTGCAGCTGTGTTTCCTGGATATTCACTTGAAGATCAGTTAGAATAAGAGACAAACAATGTGAGGTTAAAGAGGCAGGGACAGTCTACTCTCTAAAAGCATATGGTTACCAAATGACGCATTAAATGAAGGTATCATTTTACTTAATAGGTTACCCTTCATTGGTTAGCCATGTTTAATGACCTCAGTTTACATGACAACAGTACTTTAACTGCATCTCTGGATCTGTGTGACTCTATTCAAACAGGTGATTTTTATATGCATGTATGTAATTATTTACTTTTTTATGAGGCCAAATCAGGACACCGACCTGAAAGCCAGCTGATGAATATGCAGTCTCATTATTTATTGAGAGGATTCTTCACTAGGGTGATTAAAAAGAAGCCCATCAAACTGTCTCGGCCAGGTTTGGATTACAGGCCGGGCCGTGTCTGAAACTAACTGCTGGGATTAAAAGGAGCATTGACCAGGATGCCGGTCCTTAAAGCTGTACTGCTTGAGTTACCCCTAAGTAGTGACATGATGCTACCCAGTGATATTAAGAGTCTCGTCTATCACTGCAAGCCAGGCAGAGGTTATGCTACAGGCTGATGGAAAGCAAACTGGCAACTGTAATCACCAAGTACACAAACCTTATGGCTCGCAGCCATAAGGATATCCCCTCTCATTGATACTGTGCAAATCCATGAGTTAAAAAAAACTGAGCTTTTCATTGACCTCATCATTTAAAACTTTGGCCATGTTTAACACAGTACTGTGCAAAAGTCTTGAGTCACCCAATTTCTTCATAGTTTGCTTGGAAAACAGGAAACAGGTGCAGAAATGTGCAAACACACATGGAAATCCAGCATATAAGGCAAAAAATGGAGTTTGTGTAATTCTAACAAGCCTTGCAGTGAATATTTGGTATGACCACCTTTATTCTTCAACACAGCCTGAACTCTCTTGGGCAGCTTTCCTCTGATTTCTTTAAGTAGTCTTCAGGAAGCTGTTACCAATCAGATGCTTTGTAGATGATATTGCATAGTGGATCAAAATCCGACAGTGCCGTTCTGCGTTCCATCAATTTTGACACAATCTCCAACACCACTGGCTAAAATGCAGCCCAAACCATGACAGAGCCTCCACCGTGTTTTACAGAAGCTGTAGACAATGTTGTTGCTCTCTCCTGACCTCCTCCATACATATTGATGATGATTCGAACCAAAAATGAAAAATTTGGATTCATTACTCTTTAAGATCCGTTGCCACTGATTTTCAGTCCAGTTCTTGTGTAATCTGGCAGACCTCAGGCTTTTCACCTGGACTTAACATGAGTGGAAAAGAGCCAAAAAAAAAAAAAACTTTGAAAGACCTTCAGAAATCCTGGAGAACTAGTGCTCCATTCCACTTTAAAAAGTGACAAGAAGGTCTGCCTTGGAAAAAAAATATCAAGAAATGAGGGGGTAGCTCAAGAAATATATGTTTAGTTTATAAGCACTGATTTAGTGTTCAAATGTTTGTGTGTAATTTTAAAATAAAATGAATAAAGAAAGGCTAATTTTAATATCTGCTGTAGGTGTGGTATCTTGGTCATATCACGTTTAATATCAACATCTGTAACTTGCCCAAAGTGCATCATCCTGTCCTGTACTCTGTAAAATGAAGCTGAAAAAGGTGTAGCAGCACTAGCTAGCTGGCAAGTTAAAAGCTAGGAGGAGAAAATTTCAACAAACCCTGATATCCTGCGGTTGACTGTAAACTGTTCACAAATATCAGATGCCAGCAAAGTAAGCTGAGGGCCCACCAAGCTGTCCAGCTGCTCACAGAACTCCCTCGTCAGCTCCACAGAGGCTATTAAGAAACAGGGGAGTGAACTGTCAGCTGTTATTGGACGTGAAGTGAAGAAAATGTAATATTTATGTTTTGTAAGGACAGCAAAACAGCAAAAATACTGAACCTAACAAAAATTAAAACATCATAAAAATGGTGGTGGTGGTGGTGGTGGTGGTGGGGGGGGGGGGGGGGGGGGGGGGGGGGCGTATACACTTACCGCTGATCATAAAACAAGCTGCTGCGCTCATTGCCTGGAAAAAAGCAGATCGGTGCAGGTTAAAAATCAAGGTCACACAGGTTAGAAATTACACTAATGGGATGTGCTTCATCATTTTAAAATTCAGTGGAGTAATCCCCAAAATCCACATGATAGAGCAGTGGAATATTTCATCCTAAATCTACTGTTCATAAACAAAAAAGTTAAATCCCCCTCCAGTCAGAGATTACAAGAATCCTCCTAAAAAAATGAATCACAACTGCCCACTCGTTTTTAATGCATCCGGAAAAAAATAAAAATAAAAATCACATCTGAATAAATCGAGAGGAATGAAACAAGCCTGCCATACAAGAGTGTCATATTTAACCTACTGTACCTTATAAACAATCAGATGCAGCTCCTCATAGCCGTCCTCTGCAGAGACAAATATTTTGGGGAATCGGAATTTGGCCTCTGGATCCTTCAGATTTGTGGGTCCTGTCAAAAACCTGAAACAACAGATGCAGTGTGGCTGAGTTCATGTTCACAGAACAGGCGTCAAAGTCAAAAACAGATGATGTAACGACTCAAAACAAAATGACTTGAATTCAAAAAGTTCAACTGGACTCCAAAAAAACTGCAATACTGTCAGAAAAAGAACCTGAAGAACGATGGAATGAAAATATTAGGACTGCACTGGGTCATGCTGGAAGCATGGATACACGAGTTTTCCAAAACGGGAAAGGTTCATCCTCTTGGAAGTAGTTAAGGTACTAGTTCTAATCACAGATTTCACAATCTATCTATTATCTCAATATCTGTTAGATGGACTGCCGTGAAATTTTGCAGATGTTTGAAGCCCCCAAAATCAAGTGCAGAATGAAGTCTGCACTTGATTTTTCTCTTTAGCACCACCAGCAGGTCAAATGTTAGACTAGACAAAACTTCACAGCCAACTACAAGTAAAACTATTAATATCTGGATCAATCTTGGCAAACATCATCTGAGAGAAACCTGGACAACTTCAAAAGGCCGCAGGGCCTGAGCCACTGGCCATTTGCTGCATTAAAAGTATCTGCTAATACAATAGAGGCAAGTTACATGATAGTGGAGCTTATTGTAGAAGCAACAAACAAAGCATTCAATGGTGCTGCGTTAGGTGCAGATGCAGCAAATGTGCTAATTATGTGGTTTCACCTGAAAACACAAAGAAAAACTGACAATGAGATAAAATACAGGATGTGTTTTAAAATAGTGCCCATTAATAACACAAAGTTTAGTCTTTGAAAAATCTAAAATAGCATAAAATGGCTATCATATTTTCCCTGAAACCAAGCTTGAGTGCTCAGATGTCTTCTTCAGTTTGAACAACCAAAACCCACATATTTAATTTGTTGTCAGTGAATGCTAATAAATTTTTAAAAAATTTGCATACAGTGAAACTTTCACAGTAAAAAGTAGTTGTAGTAAAGTGGTATGTTAGTCTAAAGCTTAGAATGGACTGAACCAAAGCTAATCAGGAATTTTCACACAAATGTGAGCTGAATGTCCTCAGGAGCAGAAGCTGCTCATGCCTCTTTTGTTCATAATAAATCCAAAGGAACAAAGAATTCACTGTTATATGGTTATAGAAGAATTTACTTAGTATTAGATGTAACATTTTCCAATTAAAGGCACATCTCGTGTAGTTCTGTCCAACACTGCCTACAGTCCTCTGTAACTTTTACTACGTGTCTCGTCTTGAAGTATCTCAGCATTTTTCAAGAAATGTTGTGCGTTCTGTTCTGTGTAATTTCAACAGCAACCAGACCTAGACTACTGCAGCACTTCTACATCATCGGCAGACACTAGTTATTCAAATAGCATGCAGACATGAGCTTTTCTAGGCAGGCAACACCTGAGTAAACTTTCTCTTGTTACACATGGACACAGAAACTGTGGAAACTTTCCAAGGCTGGAGTGATACTTCCTGAAACAGCCCGGCCAACCCGGACACTCTCTCTTCTCCCTGCTCCCATCAGGCCAGCGTTACCACAGCCTGAGCACTAAGACTGAAAGGCTGAAGAAGAGTTTTTACTCACAAGCCATCTGTCTCCTCAACTCTGAGCCCTAAACTGCACTATTATGCACTATGCAAATTATTCTCTTCTGGTACCATGCACTTACTGACACACCTGCAATAACATACCCTTGTATAACTACCAATGACAAGAATTTTACATTTTTACCCTAGATATATATATATATTTTTATCTCATGTGCTGTGATGTGTGAATTACACATTTATTCTTATTTATATATTTCAACAATTTGCGAATTACTTATTTTTAATTCTTCTTATTTATATATTCTTACTGCTTACTATCAGCTGCAGGTACAAAACAGCTTTTTACTGTGCGTTGTACTGTGTATAACTGTGCATGTGACAAATAAACCTCATCTTATACTCCGCCCCTTGGCTAACACTATGGCATGCTAGCCAAGGGAGTTACCTCGTTATCTAATTTGCTCGTCAGGGGGTCGAAATCACATGCTGGCACACGCTGGCGCACACACACACACACACACACACACACACACACACACACACACACATCTATATCTTAACATTCATGTGCACATCCAGAATATGCCTTTTGACTATCTGGGATGCCTTGGCCCATAAATGACATTACTCAAATAACTGCACCACTGCAGGGGGCTGGATTAAAAAGAGATGGGCAAATGGATCATAGGCGTACCTCCCATAGTGCAACAGGTTTCCAGCAACTTCTGGCCTCAGAGGAGAGTCCCTGCCAGCCAACTAAGACAAGCAAGTACAAGAGAGAAACATTAAGGACTGTTTAACCAATTATTAAAGTAGATCTATTATGCATTTCCGTATATATAGTGGATTATAAATTACCAAAGAAGTTTAGCATTAGCAAAACACATTTACATGATACCCTGGCCATGTTGTCTTTGAAAATATTCTATGGATTGTCTTTAAGCAGTGACCCTCTTATACTTTGACCATTTCTCCATTCATCCCCAATTACGTCCAGCGGGTTGCAGATTTGCAGAAGCTTTCAACCCTGAAAGCTTCTTTAGTTTCTTGAGCTACTTCTTTCATTCCACCTACCTCTGGTTCAGAGTGTCTGGGGAACAGTGAGGTGGTCAGATACTTGTACAGGATCCTCATGTCATCTTGTTCCAGCCCGCTCCTGTAAGCACAACCATAATAAAATTACACCTTATCACCTTGTAAACTTCACAGCAGACTAATGAAAAAACAAAATGTATGAGGGCACATTTATCAGGTGTGTTGTCAAATGTGTGATGGATTACTGGATAGATGATAAGACAAAATGTCTTACTAATTGCTGTTTACCAGTAGATGTAAATTTGATACAATGAGTACTCTGCAGCAGATGGAACCACTTAACTTGGACAGTCATTAAATATTCCTTCCTGTTTGTCCATCTTCAGTTCACAATGAACAGTCACACTGCTCTCAAGTAATTTCATTAGCAATCATGTAACCCCCCCCCCCCCGTGCTTAGACACCAAGCCGGGAGCACAATTAATGGCTTGTAACACATTAAGGAGCACCTAAACCACAAAAAGGATTAACTGCTATGTTTAGAACCACCACTGTTTAACCATCGTGCCAATATTTGTTTGCTGATGCCAGCACTGGGATTTTACCTTTGTTTACTGAAAATGTTTAGAGTCAAATTTGACAGATGGTGGATTTGATGGACAAGCACACACAGTTTAAAGCACAGTATCAAGAAGTGTTGTGTACCAGATAAGCTGGTCATTATACAGGAAGGCTGTGTATTTGATCAGACTGAGGCTCTCCTCCACTCTGTTGACAAACGACTGGATCTTCAGGTAGGTCATCTTGTCCAGTGGGAAGAAGCTAATGCCTCCAAATACATCAAGCAGGTCGCAGGACTGCAAGTGGAGAGTCTGCAGATACTGGAAACCCCAGCGTGATAACACAGACACACACACACAGACACAGGAGAAGCAAAGAAGAGACGGTTTCATTTACCTGCCCACAAGTGCTTGCTTACAGTTCAATACAGAAAAGAGGAATAAGAAACTCTTTGACCCTGAAGAACAAGCACTGACATTCAACCTCTGACAAGTACACCACAGCCTCTCTCTCTCTCTCTCTCTCTTTAGATTTCAAGGTGGACAGGGAAGCCTGCATTAATGGAAGAAGGGTATTCCCTAATTAGAAATTAATTTTTAAAGCCGTTCCTTAAATGCCAGGAGGCGCTATGTTCCAGCTAACTGACTGAAGCATGAAGACAAATAACGAAGACAGATAACAATCCATAAATCAACCATGACTGCAAACATCTTACAGCTTTCCAAGAGTAACATGAATATTCACAAATAAACAAACAGAGTCACTATGACAACTGTCATTAGCGAGGGAAGCCCTTGTGTGAACAGCAACTGTCAGGCTCAAATGACTTCTTTTAAAAATGCAGATGTTTGCATTTTCTGTCATAGCAAGGTCAGAATAATTGCACGCATGATATGAAGTCAAAACATATCCACCTAGCAACAAAAATGTTATGGCCGATGTGAGTAGTTGTTACCCTGTAGAAGAACTTCTCAAGTTTCTGCATGAGCAGCTCCACTCCGCCGGCTTGCATCGCTCTATCAAATGTGCCATTGAAGAGCTAAATCATAAGAAAAATGAGAATGTTAAAAGATGGCTTATATTTGGCATCATACAGGTATTAAGTGGTAATGTGCGACACCCTAGGGCAGTGGTACTCAACCTTTTTCCCCAATAACATAATTCTTTGAAGTATTTTTCAGCCAAGTTCCCCCCAAAACAATGCAGCCTATACAGAACCTACGCAGAGGTCAAAGACAGCACTGCAGCACATATGTTTTCAGCTGATTACAGCTATGATTCAACCACAAATCCCCTTTTAATAAATTTTTGTCTGTCATATCAGAAACTGAGTTCCACTGAACGTGACTGCTGATTTCTTCTTCTGTAAGTTTTTGTGGTGGCTGACAGTTTAGGAGGTGAGAAACACGGATGTAGGGTGTCATGAGATGGCCTTTATTCAATGAGGCCTTTTTATTGGAATGAGCGACTAATGCATTTAATACTGTCAACAACTGTGGTAGCAGTGACATTTATTTTAATCGTTTTACCACAATGTATGTTAGTGTTTTGTTCATTTACTATATATATATATATATATATATATTGTGGAGGAGGCCCCGTGGTAGACCCAGGACACGCTGGAGAGATTGTGTATCTCGGCTGGCCTGGGAACGCCTTGGGGTCCCTCCGGATGGGCTGGAGGAGGTGGCTGGGGAGAGGGAAGCTTGGGCTTCTCTGCTTAGGCTTCTGCCCCCGCGACCCGGCCCCGGATAAGCGGAAGAAAATGGATGGATGGATATATATATATATATATATATATATATATATATATATATATATATATATATATATATATCACTACATATAGTTGCAGGAAGTTTGTGAACCCTTGTAAATTTTCTATATTTTTTTTACACAAGCAATATCTAAATAAGATATTGCTTGACGGCCAATGACGGCCAAGTCAAATTAAAATACTATCTTTGTCGTTTAATGAGCCCGTTCAGTTTCTTCAGGGAAGCAGGGGAGCTGGAGCCTATCCCAGCTGCCACAGCCCTGCTGTCCAGGGTATACCCTGAACAGGTTGCCAGTCTGTCACAGGGCCAACACAGAGAGAGAGACAACCATTCACACTAAAAACTCCAAGCAGTCTAGCATCACCAATCAACCTAACCCCACTAATTGAATTCACCATGTGTTCAGGGCCTTTCCCTGTGCTTGTGTGGGTTCTCTCTTGGTACTCCGGCTTCCTCTCACAGTCCAAAGACTTTTAATGACTATTAAATAATACATATTTCTAAGGGGGAAATGTTTGTGAACCTCTAGGGTTAGCTCAGGAGGGAGAGCAGATCATTTACTAATAGGAAGGTTGGTAGTTCAATCCATGGCTGCTCCAGACTGCATGCCAAAGTATCCCTGGGCAAGACACTGAACCCTGAGTTGTTCTCTGATATATTCATTGGCGTGTGAATGTTAGAAAGAAAACACTTAGGTATAGAAAAAAAATGCATGGTGTGAATGGGTGAATAAAGTGTTGTGCGTTGAGTGCCCAAATTGAATAGAAAAGCGCTATATAAGAACCAGTCCATTTACCTCTTATTAATTAAACATTTATCGAAGGAACCACATTCTAATTTGAATGTGGTTCTTTCAAACAATGAACTAAAATCATGTGTGAATGGTAACTGGACTGGTGCTTTTCTGCTCTATTTGAGCACTCAAAGTGTATTCTTACTACAAGCCTCAATCACCCATTCACTCACACATTCATACAAGCACCGTTTTTCTATGCAGTTCTATGCTAACATTAACACATTTACACCTTGATGGATGATTCAGGGGCAAGTATCTTGGTTCAGTATGTTGCCCCAGGATACTTCAACATGCGGATTAGAGAAGCCGGATATCGAGCCAGCGAACTTCCAATTAGTAGACTAGTTTTACTCAATGAATAAGTGACAAAACATTTGATATTTGTTGGGTTCTTTTTCCACAAAGTCCTGCAGCTGCATTTGCTTTTAGTTCTTGTCTTTCTTGTAAATTCTTTTGAGTATAAACAAAAGCCTAAAGCAGTATACTTATTTTGCTTGGACTACAGATTTATGTAATATTGCAAGGTTTTTGTAATGAACCTTTACCAGCAAAATGAAAGCCTGCAGCATTAAAGCTTCATGGTATGGTGAAAAACTTGAATGAGTCAATAATTCAAAGGCCAGTATTAAGTGACTTTTGCATAGGACTGTATACGTGGCAAAAATGTTGTAAAAAGCACGACAAATTCTAAAAACATGCTCAAACTCACCTTGTACATGCTGTAGCACTGCCTTACCACTGCACCATAAACAGTATCCTACAAAGGTAAGAGGGAAGCTAAGTAGAACTGGCAATAAAATTAAGACATACATGAACACTTTTCAGTACTCACAAGCATTTCCTCTTCCTGATACTCTGTTGTAGGAGGTTTGCCATCTTTGTTTGGTTTCTCAATCATTGGGTTTCGAACCACCTGAGGAATGGATTTTTTAAAATTTTTTTAAAGACAGCACAAAGGAGGATTAGAGAGTTAAGAGCTGAATTAGATTTTACATGATGGCGACAATATCTAGACAAAGAGTAAACACTGGAAAGGTGATGTACATATAAGCTTGCAAGATACCATGACCATCCAGAAATTTTCCTCGGGCTCAAAGAAAAACTGCCGGTTCTTCTGTGTGTGCAGAGATTTAGCTGGTTTTGTTGGACAGAATGTCCTGGAACAAAGGGGATGTGACAGTGAAGACAGGAGACACACCCAAACCACATGCACAGCTCTTCAGTTTCTGCTTTTATTTACACTAGATATTTATCAGTGTGTATCTGACAACTTATTGCAACATTTCCCTATTCTACCACGCTTCAGGCTTCCTTTTGCTTTAACATAGCTAGTTAACCAAATGACAAACACTTAAATTCATGCTCAAAGGTTAAATAAACAGACTCCGATGCTGTAGTAGTATTCACACCATAAATTTGTACCTGGTGAATTGCACAATGGCCTCACAAAGGCCGACATTTCGGATCTTCTCATTCTTCTCAACATCACTGGGGTGGTAAAACAGAATCTTTTTCTCCTCCTAAAACAAATAATCAAATTAGATTTTTTTTTTTCATCCAAGCTGAAAAAGCAAGTCAGAGGTTTGCATAAGAATTCTTCTTCAGGGAGTCACACTCACCTCTCCTTCTCGAGGTCCAAACGTGGGGTTGTAAATGAAAAAACTGAGCAAAGATGGTGTGTACTGTTTCTCTTGCATTCCTGAGGCCATTTTGGGACTGTGAAAGACAAAGACAATGCTGACAAACCTCTGGACTTCATCCAACATGCTCTTGCGTAATATTTGACCTATCCTTACTTGATCATCAGCATTAGTGTAACTCGTGTCTGCCTTTCCTTTGCTCCAGTGACCTTTGGTTACCATGCCGTGTTTCTAAAGACAAGAACATCAAATTATATATCAAAACACAAATCCATAGGTAATCATACACTCACCAGCCACTTTAAAAGGTACACCTTATAGGTACATCTTATAAATCCAGCACAAAACATTCCTCAGAGGTCCAAATTGACATGTTGTTCCACCACATCCCAATGACTACTGGATTGAGATTCAGTAGAGCGCTCCCTTTATGACAACAGTGTACCCATCTTCTGATGTCTACACTGAGGACATAAAGGGATGGACATGATCACCAATAATATTCTGGTAGGCTGTGGCATGTAAACAATGTGTAATTGGTACTAAGGGACACAAAGTGAGCCAAGAAAATATTCCCCACACCATTACCATCCTGATCCACTGATACGAAGCAGGATGGAGCCATGCTTTCGTGTTGTTTACACCAAATTCTGACCCCACCATCCAAATGACGCTGCAGAAATCAAAACTCATGAGACCAGGCAACATTTTTCCTATCTTCTACTGTCCTGTTGAGCCCAGGTGATCTGTTCTTAGCTGACAGGAGTTGCATCTGGGATGGTTTTCTGCTGCTGTAGCCCATCTACTTCAAAGTCTGGCATGTTCTGCCTTCAGAGATGCTATTCTGCAGACCTTGGTTGTAACGAGTGGTTAATTGAGTTAAGCAGTCTGGCCATTCTCCTCTGATCTCTGGCATCAACAAGTCATTTTCACCCAGAGAACTGCCACCCAGGGGATATTTCCTCTTTTTTGGCCCATTCTCTGTAAACCCCAGAGATGGCTACGTTGAAAAATCCCAGTAGATCAGCAGTTAACGAAATACCAACAGCCATGCTGCATTCAAAGTCAATTAAATCACCTTTGTTCCCCATTTAGATGCGCAGGCTGAACTTCAGCAAGTCCTCTTGATCACGTTTACATGTTTACATGCACTGAGCTGCTGCCATGTGACTTCCTGATTAGGTATTTGCGTTAAAATTTTGGCAGCCACACTCACCTACCCCCCAATAAAATGGTAGACGAGTGTATAATAACAGCAAGTTGTAACAGTTTTTGTACACTGGCTTAAAGTTAGTGAGGGTAAAATTTTATCAGCAGTTCCCTCCGTTTCCTGGGGGTAAAGATGATACATTTCAGACACTTTTACCTCTGCATTTAAGAGGTCCGCTTGTTTTCTGCTCGTTTTAGTTTGTCATTGTTGTTGTGTTGTTGTGCTGTGAATGAAACGCTGCCACATTCGTTTTAATAAACTACAAAACCAATCAAACACATATGGTCATTTCCGTGCATGTTTTTATGTTTGTTTTGTGTTACTGACACACAGTCAACGACCGGCCGGAGTCAGTAAGAGCAGCTAGCTGGTTAGCTCGGCTTTGCTAGCTCTAGGCTTGTGTTTGCTGTCGGAGGACCCGTCAGTGAACCGTGACGGTGACACTCACCTTACAGAGGATAAACACAACACGTCCATGCACTCGCTGATACGGCTTGTGGAAATTAAAAGAACAAATGAGTAAATGGTGTTAATGAGAAGAGAAGCCGCTTGCATTCTACCTCACATCCTTAACTTCCTGCTTTTGGTGACGAGGTGCCACAAGCTAAGTTGCTCGGGTCAAACCGCTTTCAAACAAAATTTCCTAGACTCCGAGTGGGAGTTGAGATGATCTGTGGGGTACTCCGGTTAAATTCCAACAACACGTTTTGCTGAGAAAGCAGACGCACTTCGGGGTGGATTTTTTATTTTTTATTTTTTTTAAATACACGTTTTGCAGATGCAGAGCTTGTAATTCTCCCTCTAAAGTTTATTATTATTATTATTTATTAGCACCCTTTATATTTGACATATTTTATATAATATCAAATCTTAAAAACACAAATTCCTTAATTAAGGATATTTTTAGGTTGTCAGTGATGAGTAATATGCTAGTTATTAAGAAACTAGTGTAAGCACACAGTATTTTTTTTCTTTAGTTTGCCCAGTGAAGCTGTAATCCTGTGTGTATTTGTTTTTTCATTTAGACTGGCTTTATTAGAAAAGACTGGCATGTATATGCAGTGTACTTTACACTACAAGTCCCACTCAAACGTTCACATATATTCATTTTATGTTATGCTCTTAAGCTTTTTATCTACCTTTCTTCTATACCTACAACCAAAGAGCCTAACAGGTATGTCTTTGGACTATAGAAGGCACAGGGAGAAAAAGCCCTACAGAACCGTCTTGATATGAGGTAACAGTGTTCAACACCGCACCACCATGCTGCTCAGCTTTATGTAACTTTATATCAACATTCACTAAAAACCATAGCTTGAAAACCTGTAACTTTAGGTAAGAACTGTAGTTAATTTATAGTAATTTTTTTTGAATAAATTAATTAAAAGATATGTGCAAATTTGTAGTAAACCCTCTCACTTTGATTTTCATGAATACGCAACATGTCAAATGATCCTGTTATATTTTTATCACCTGCTGCCTGAGGAATTAGCTTCATATGTGCACAGTCTATTCACAAGTTTGTGCATTTCCACATGTTTATTTCCCACATTTGTTGTCAGGGGAAGGATATACAGACAAAAAACAAAAAACACAGACCAACATAGTGAAAAGACACATTAAATGGTGATGCCTTTAAAATAAAAAAAGGTCATTTTAAAACTATTTTTACACACAGACATTAATAGAAAACATCTTTAATCCCTGGAAGTGGAAGATGGGATCAGAAGATTCCAGATGTGGGGAAATGACCAAAGGACGGCTTGAGCTCCTTTCATTTGAAAACTCAGGACAGGACCATAGACTGGAATTCTGGGGAAAAGTAAAGCCACAAATACTCCGAATTAATCATACGTCTGCATGTGCCACGTGAGAAAAAGCAAGAAAACAAGCAAATTTGAACCTCGTGTCAGTTCCCTCCAGGATTAAGGAAACACTGGTAAATAAAAATAAACACAGACTAAACCCATCCATTTTGGACTGTGTAAATCCTTTATCCTATTATCTAAGACATATTTCTTTGTTTATAACTGGATAATGGGCAGAACTGGGGGCAAATAAACCAGCATTAGGGCAGGATGACCTCATTATCAACATGCATG
Source organism: Archocentrus centrarchus (assembly GCF_007364275.1). Taxonomy (NCBI): domain Eukaryota; kingdom Metazoa; phylum Chordata; class Actinopteri; order Cichliformes; family Cichlidae; genus Archocentrus; species Archocentrus centrarchus. The sequence goes on from NC_044364.1 coordinate 7,210,205, forward strand.
GCTTCCATGTAGCATAATGGTTAAATAAAGATCAGAAAAGACGTCAACATTTTTCACACATTCCCACAATTTCAACCATGTTCCTCAAAACAGGTTAACCAAAGCTTATTGCTAAGTTTTTGTCCATACATGTTGCCTTTATTCTATATATTGGATATTGAAAATCAATGCATTCCATGCAGATTATAGTAAAACAGTGCCTTCCCTTCACCTCATGGATATATGGTGTATTTCCTGTGCTTGCTTTCTAATAGTCACTTCTTTCAAACTTGTGAAAAGGTATTTGTCTTTTTAAATTTGAATGCTCATGCTACAAATGTATGCAGGCTTTGATGCATTTTCTTCAGTAAGTTAAAAGTGCACTAAATCACCCTGTTCTTCTCTATTGGCACAGCTTATGGTGTTTCATTTGCACCAACTGCCATTTAATCCATCCATTGAGATCATTTCTGCCTACATGCTGATTTTTTTTTAATACCAATACAATGTGAGAAATCAGATACTGACCCTCTACTCCAATTTTGCCATCACTGTCATCATCAGCTGCTGAGATGAAGTTCTTGGTTTCTGCTTCAGTCAGTGTCCGTGCATTAGGGACAAACCGTTGCAGGAAATACCTAAATGCACGCACAGAGATGATGTTTATCCATGTCTGACAAGTAGAGACGTATTCAAAAACACAGAGAGATGCTATTTCCTAAATTGCACGGCACAAGTCAAACTCAGCTCTTGTCAAAAAAAGGGTGAATTATGCAACACAAATACAATAAAAAACACCACTCACGGTGGATTATTGGGAGACAGCTTAATATTCATCACAGTAATACAGTACTACTGTGTGATTTAATGTACTGCATCTCTTTCTTTCTGTCTTTCTCTCAGACAAATTATATGAGATGACTTAATATTGAATACAAAGTTACGCTGCATTGCAGCAGTTAGTCAACAGAGTAAATCCAGGAAAAGGAACAAAAGCGCATATTGAAAAGCGAATCTTAAGACTCAGCGTTTCTCAGCAAGCAGACACCCCGTATCATTTTACGCACTTGAGCTCGGAGTGCTCGATGAAGCCGCTGTTGTCCTCGTCAAGGATCTGGAACACATCTTTGACCTCCTTGGGTGTCTTTGAGGACAGGCCGCACAGCTTAAAGAATTTCTTGTAGCAGAACGTGTCCGGAGCTGAAAGCACATAAACATTGAAATTCAGAAGCAAACATAGAGACAGAGCTGACCCACGAGGTTCACCGGGTTGGGAATTGATGTGGAGATTAAAACAGCATGTGGCTGCTGGGCTGGTGGGAGATTTTCCCCTCCCGGCTTTTTTTTTTTTTAACTTTTAAAGCCAGTAGTCATGCCCCCGCAAAAACAGACAAGATGATTAAAAACCTTTTTTTAAATTCAGATTTAAAGCGGGTATGACTTTAGTGGTGAGGACACTGTACAATATTGAAAGCAGGGTAGAGCTGTGCAGAAGATTATGCACCTTTCTGGAGGAGAGTAATTTGAAAAAAAACGACGTTGACTGAAGCAGCACTGACTGTGAACAGGTCAAGGTATCAGTTGTGAATTTAATGATTATTGTGTATTTTATAATAAATAGGCATGGATTTGGTGACTCCAAGGATATATGTTAAAGTCATAAATAAATGTCATACAATCTGCAGAACTGATCATATTCAGTTAACAGAGCATGAGTTTACATCCTACCTTCACAGTCCTTGATGGCATTTTGGATGTCCTCAGCTGAAAGAATGGATGTGAGTGACATGTTGGTCCTGTAAGATACAAAATGCTGGATTAATTTTTTTTTTTTTTAATATGTGTAGTTGTATCTAGGTTAATATCATCATCCCATAAAATCTCAGGTTATGAGTTTTTTGACAAGTATGTTTTATGTATATGTCTATTTTTGTTGCTGCTTTCAAAACAAAACATATTTTCTGTCTTATCATTTGTGCCAGATTAATTGTGCTTTTTGATTGGCTCTCCCCTGCCAGCTTGTTAATCACCAAAGCTTTTTGTCTTCTTTGAAGTGCTTAATTGGCTAAATAATTGCCACTTAGAGACTGTACAAAAAAAAATATATATATCCAACACAGAGAGGGTGTGATGCTTCCAGTGCAGAATGGATTTTTTTTTAAATAGAACAACCAGAAAAAGTTAAAACACTCTCTCCTGAGGGCTCACCCCCTTTGAGCAAAATTTAAAAGTAGATGAAAAATTCAAAGCAGCCCACATAATTCTAGTAAAGTCCCTTAAAGCTTGAGTTCAATTTTGTATGCATTTTTATGAGGTTGTTTTACAGGAACTGGCTTAAAGGATGAGCAGAAACAGCGCAGCATTGTATTTTGGTGAAGAATCGCCCCTTTCAGTCAAGTTTGGAGGATTTAACAAACAAAGAGGGGGGAAAAAAACTGAAGCAGTGCAAAACGTGCCTAAAGGGTTTGTAACATCCCTGAAAAAGTGAAGCTAACAGCCCAAAGGCTGCGTCAGCGCACCACAGACCACACCTGGTCAACACCTGTGCTGAGAGTCTACCTGCGCAGCTGTGGGACTCACCGCTGTTGCCTGGTCCGGGTCCAAAGCAGCAGTAGCAGCAGATCAGACTCTTCTGGTGGCTGCCGACAGCTGGCTCTGTCTTATATACGACGAGTGCGATGCTTGAGTTTCCAATCTGTCCGAGGATCAAATTCTCCTGCAGCCAGCCGCCTCCGTCTCGTGTTCCTCTCCCGCTCACCTGTCCAATTAACCTTTACAGTTTGTATCCGCTACACATTCTCTTACTCTCACTCTCACTCTCCCTTTCCCCCCTTACTCTTATGACACTGTGTGGTTTTCGTCCAATCATCCCCCCCCCGCCCCCCCCTACCCCTTGTGTACACTGCCCCCCTCCATTTTTCTCCATCCTCCCTCCCTCTCTCTCCCTCCCTCTGCAGGTGCATCTGAAACCTCGGGCTCAGTCGGTCCTCATTTTTCCCGTGTTTCGATAATAATGAATTAAGCGTGCCATAAATAATCAGAAAACCTCAATGTTTGTTGCAGGTGACCTCACAACAAGTTAACACAAAGATTATGGGATCAGTTTCTTTTAGTGTGAATGAAGATTACTGCTGGACAAAAAAAAGGTTTATCTTTAAAGGTAACATATGGCAAACTCTGTGTGACTGAGATTCTTTAATGTATTGGGGTTTGCATGAGTTATAATTTCTCGCATATTGTATTTTAAGGGAAATACGTTAAATAAAATAAAATATTAAGCTACAAACAACAGTATCTGAGTAATATTCTGACATTCGTGCACCTGTGCTAAAAGGTGAGATGCTGGGTGGGGCCTGGACCGTTTCGCAGCGGTGAAGCGGCTGCTGGCAGCCTGCCACTATAAACTGATGAGTTTGTTGCCGGCGAGGGGGAAGCCTTTCAAACCATCTGACACAGCAGCGTCTCTGGTGAATTCAGTCAGCACTAATGGCATTAGGAAAGAGAGAGGAAAGGTGCTTTCTGTAACTAGAACCAGGGGAATAAATCTAATTATTTTTCAAACTTTCTTTTGCTGCAAAGCTCTGACTTAACACAGCAAAAATAAATAAATAAATAAAAATCCCGGCATTTTCACGAGTCTGGCAGCTGCTTCTTATACAAAATGATTAACTATTTACCCCAAGATAAACTTAGAAAACACAATCTGTTTTATCTCTAAGCCTCCAAGTTTGCAACTTAAACCATCAAGCATCTGAAAGCGCTCTCTCTCTTTTTTTAATGGCGCCGCCTTGTGGCTGGTTGTTGTTAATCCAGGGTCCCCTGAAGGGAGGGGAAGGCAGAGGGAATTTAAGCATTACCAGATACAGTATGAGATAAGAGCTGGATCATGTAGGGCAGGAATCAGGTGTGTGTCAGTATATTTGTGGATCAGACAGAATCTAATTTAAGAGGTTATGTCAGTTTCACATCACCACACCTGGATGTTGCTTGCCACGAATGTCTTTCTTAATTGAGCAATGTTCCAATTTTAAAATGAGGTTATGCAACCAAAACACAACCTTACACTTTCCTCCTCACACAGAGGAAAAAGCTGAGTGAATTGTAGTGGAATTTTGCTGTTTTCTGCACTCAACAGGTCGGCTGCTACTTTTCAGTTCAGTTCAATTCAATTTTACTTTCTTTTATTTATATAAAGAAAATCACAACACCAGTCACCTCAAGGCACTTTATATTGTAACCCTACAATAATAGACAGAAAATGCAGCACGGCATTTATTTGGATAAATCCAGCCCTCTCTCCACACAGAAAGGCCCCAGCTAGCAGCTGGCTGATGGATTCAAAGCTCCATGGTGGTGATAGTGCTAGTCAGTATATCACTGTGCCTTTTCTTTAGTTCTTTTCACTTTAATTAGCTCAGATATATTCCATTATATGTGTTTTATTATTCCCAAATTCCTCATGCAGCCCTAATTCCTTGACTGTCCTGTGCAGAAGTTTTCTCGTGCATTTTTAAGTAGCTGTTGCATAAAAAAGGGCTATATTGTTTTACTCCTTCACAACTGAATAGTAAAAACCAGGGTCAGACTTGTGTTACTGAAAAAAGAACCTTTATTGTTTTCTCATCGTCCGTCCGTTTGCCCTAAAAGTGCATCATCACTGATCTCACAGAAAGCAGAAGTCACAAAGTAAAACGATGACAGAAGTGAGAGAGAGAGAGAAAGATACAAGTCAACCACGCTATACACTTAGTCGGTTACATTCATTGTGGACAGCATTGGGGTGTGCACTGCCAGAGAAAGAAAGAGAGGGAGCAGTTTGTCCATAGTCAGGGGTGAAAGTTCAAGTGTATAAAAGTGGTGTGGAGAACTGAAGAGAGAGAGTGAATGGGAAGAGGAGAAGAAGAGAGGAAAAGTGTGTCTTGGTTCAAGTTGTTCCTTTAGAGTTGCGAAGTCAGATGTTGGTCAGTTCATTCATTTAGGCCTTGACCAAGGCAGCAAACTCTGCAGGGAGGGAAAGAAAGAAAGAAAGAAAGTTATCCTTTTGTTTTAATTTGATGGGCTTTACATTGTTCTTCTAGCAGCAAAAAAACATTTCCTCACCATCAACTCCGATCTTGCCGTCTCCATCGCTGTCACCGGCCTGAAGAAATGCCTTGGTCTCAGCATCAGTCAGAGCTCTGGCACTGGCAGAGAAGTTCTGCAGGAACAGCCTGGAGAAGGCAATCAGAAACAAATGATTAAAAAAAAACAAAAAAAACACCCAGAATCATACAGTACATGTTCTTCACTAAATTGATCATCTTTCAAAAAGCTCTTCACGGATCACCTTGCTGCATCCTTCTCATTGTGTTTGGTGCTGTAGGTTTTGCATGATAAAGCATTTATTTGGCTCTAGAAAGGAAGCAGGCTACATTCTCTATGCTTTGTCCCCTTCTCTAAATCACCGTACAACGAGAGACACTGGAGGAGAGAACTGGCATCGAGTTGCAGTCTAGGAGAGCACCCAGTAGCCCGAGCCTCTCAGGTGCTTTCGTGCTCTGACATCATTCTGAATTCACTGTGAGCCAAAGAAAGATGATCCTCGTGCTACAAGAGCTTCGAGGCGCTTGGGGATGAAATTTAAGTGAGGGTGCCTACTTCAACTCGTCCTCCTCAATGAAGCCACTCTTGTCCTGATCAATGACGGCGAAGGCCTTCTTGATGTCATCGGCGGACTTGGCTGCCAGGCCGACCTTAGCAAAGAAGTCCTTGTACTTGAAGGAGTCGGCAGCTGTGAGAAAATGGACAGGGGGGGTGACATCACACATAAGCTGTAGTGAATTTTGCAGAGGCTGTAGTTTCTGTATGCAAGGCCAGGCAGTCGGTTGCATCCAGTTTCCTACTCTGACCATCACTCAGCTTTCAGCCACCTTGCAGATCAGCTTTTCTTACAGTAGCTATACTGGTACCTGCTTTATGCTGAGCCGTACAGCCATTATAGGTACATCCTGCAAGCTTTCTGCACTACTGAGAGACACCTGAGATTTCTTTAAAAAAAAATGGAGATGATGGACTGTCTAACTGGCTGCAAAGTAAGAATCCTATTCCTCATTCTTGCAAAGCAGATCATATAAAGTTTACAGTTTGGTATATGTGTACACATGTAGCTATAGTCTAGCCTTTCCCAAGTTAAGATACATGCTACGAGTTTCATCACAGGGGTTTACCTTGGCAAGCTGCAAGGGCTGCAGTGATGTCAGCGTCGTTCAGGATTCCGGCGAATGCCATTTTTAACTGAGAGAGGAGAGAAGAGGACAAGTCATCAGTTTATCAGTTCAGCTGTGGGAAAAATCAGACATGCTGAAGCAGCTTTACTCTGAATCTGAGACCATCTTTTAACTTCCCTCAGTGCGCTGTGCGGTAAACTGTTCAGAGTTACAGGGCTACATGCAATACTTATTCTTGCCATGCAATGTGGTTCACAGTCCCTTTCTGTGAGTCTTCCAAGCCACAAATGATCAGAAAAGGTAGTCCAATTTCTCCAAACCCAAGCCTTCCAAAAGGCAATAGATTAAATCTCCTTTGCATCTGTGGTTGGAATTTTTTTTTTCTCCATTTGGTTCCTTTGTTAGTCCAAAGCCGAAATCTGGCCTTGAGATGTTCAAAATCTGGACATGATTTATATCCCATTGCATGAAGAAGTAGAAGCCCTGTAATACTCTCTGAGTCAGGAAGTGGACTTGCCTACAGGTCTGCAGCTCTTCAGTGAAACTCACCTTAGGGTCTGTTTAAGACTAGAGTGGATTCGCTCAGATGAATCTGCTGACTGCAGTAACCCCCTCAGTGACTCTCACAAGCTTATATACTGTGACTCTCCCGAAATATGATGCATAGGCTATGTAACAGACACTGTGGGCAAAGCAGTCAAAGCAGTCAGTCAAAAAATGTGTCCAGTAGACAGACCTGTTCTATTTATATGTACATAAATGAAGATGCTTAAATGGTAGGCTAAGCGTAGGCCTATGTGAAAGTGCTTGATATTGCATAAGGCTAATAATATATGTTGCTGATTTGGTTGAAACATACTCTGCAGCCTGTTAAACTGTGCAGAACACCTCGGAGTGAAAGCTGAGGTAAACTTTTATATTATTTTTGTGTAGATTATGAGGAAAACTTAAGTCATCTTTATTTAATAGTGTGATTTTTTTTTTTTAATGCTTTGTGGTTATGTAATTTCACTTGGTGTCCTGTGCATTAATGAAGGCAGTTTAAACACTGTGCTTAATCATGTTTAAATAAGAAATGTGTTGATAGTGACGTCTTTAGATGGCCTTACATAGCCAACTTCTCCAGTTCCAAATAAGCTTTGGTTCAAAATGACATACAGAAGAGTTCCTATAATAAAGAAATAAATAAAAAAAACAGCATATGCTTTGCTGATATTCTCCTTGTGCTTTTACACCCTCATCACCTATCACAGTTCAGTTGAAAAGGTGCTTGTGCGTAACTGGCGTGCGTAAAATATCTGCAATTACTTTTCTGCCATTCCAGTGTCAGAAAATTCAAATTATGATTGATTATTGCAGGTAGAAGCTATATACTCAAAAAGGCAGTGATCGAGTTAAAACACCAAATTAAAATTTCTTTACTTGTTCTTCTGATTTATTTATTTTTTGTTACGCTGCCTACAACACAATGCATTCAGCACCCTTCCCTAATCCAGCTGTTGTAGCATAATGGCAGCCTCATGGACACTAAGCTGTTTAAAAATGTATTGACCAACTATGATATTATGCATTAAAAAAATGTGCTCATTTCTGGTTAAAAAAGTTCTGACTTATTAAAAATATATAAATCTACACACATTAGAGAAAAAAAAAGACTATGTTGTTACAGTTTCTATATTATTATTTTATTACATTTTTATATTATATGTAGATTTTTATTCATACTAATGTGTGTGTGTGTGTGTGTGTGTGTGTGTGTGTGTGTGTGTGTGTGTGTGTGTGTGTGTGTGTGTGTGTGTGTGTGTGTGCGTGTGTGTGTTGGGGGTTGTATAAAATAACAATACTTAATGGGAACAATATGATGATAAGTTTAGACACCACACTGTGAATAAGTAGGGAGCTCCAGATATTAATTGAAATGCTTTAATTTAATAGTACATCATCATCATCATCATCATCTACTCACATATAGCCAACGGCTCTCATGTCAGAACTTATTTTTGGATCTCTTACATCCATTCAGATCATTTCTCCATATGGCGATGAAACTATTTGTGGTGCTATTTAGGGGGATCACTGAAAGCTGATACCCTTGGCATCATCGCGCCCATTATCATCATCATCATCCTCTTCACACGCCAGTTTGGCACCGTGTGGTTGCATAATAACACTTAGTTCTCACGCACTGTCAAAACAAATGACAATTAAATGGGGATATTCCAGGGGGGACTTTCCTTGTCATGTTGGCTTTCATTAGGGCAGCTGGCAGTTATGTGCCTATTACACATACAGGTGGCAGTATTGAGATGATAAGGAGTTATATTGAAATATCAACAGAATTTAATTGTGTGTACAAATCATTACAGAATCTATATTGAAGAAAATATTTAGTTTCAAGCTATGGGCACATATTAAATTGCTAGTTTAACTGCTGCTACAGTTCTGCGTACGTCTGTCAGAGAAATGGTTTCAGGTATATGTTTTCACATAAGCCACAAGTTGTACTTACAGTATATATTTCTGTGTTTCACTGGGCTTCTTCTTTACTTTAAATCTTCTTAAAGGCTCTGTAAAACTAGTCATTCCCTTTAACATCTGCCGTGGTCAAATGAGGTCTCTCACCTCAAACGACTCAGCCATAGATACTGTAACTATTTCTGCCCTTCTTCAATATCAGGCTTAAATTACAAATATCTCACAGTAGGAATGAAACCCATCAAGTAAGCCCGTGAACGTCTGTAATCTGAAACAGCAAAGGACGATCCCGAGCCATCTTCTGAAATGTACATTTCAGAAAATCATGTAAAGTGGATTCAGGCAGCTTCAGCTGATATTTTTGCTTTCTGTGTGCAGAAATTTGTACATATGTCTATATTTCCACCTGAGAGCAGAAGGTTGCTCTTTCATGCTGCGGCAGAAATAGAAATGACCCTGATTTCCTGTCGCTCTCCTCTGCCGGGCAGAGGAGTGACTCGCCTTCTGAGAGAAAGTTGCAAATAAATGTGCCTCATTGACAGAAGTCCTGTAAATGTGAAATTTAATCCCCGTCGCAGACTTTCTCTGCTGGGTCACCGCAGGTACTCGGCCTCCTCGGGTCAGTATTGCTGAAGCATTGCCAGACACCCGGTCCCCGAACCACGGAGCCGCTTTCCTGTTTGCCAGAGATCAGCTGCATGTGTCCTGCCCGTGCACCCCTGGTGCAATTCGCACCAGTAAGCATTTCTAGTCTGTAGTGGTTAGGAGTAAGATGGCAAAAAAAGTTAGACTGGTATTGATCCAGCCAATTCAATCCTGGTGTCCTTATTACTACTGGAGTAAGGTACAGTGAACCACTCACTGTGGACATGTAATGCAAAATATTTTGCAACAAAAATTTTGTGAGATTTTCATCTCTATCTTACTATAAGTGCATTTTTTTAAAAAATAGTTTAATTTTCTGTATTCATGTGTCTGTGATTACACTTACTGAACAGCACCCAACATTATGCACACATAGTATCTCTTAATTATTAATCCAGCCATAAAACACCTTGTATGTTTTGCTCCCATTATCCATGATTCATGAGTAATCTTCTTATACCTGAAGTACACTTTTTTGCTAATAGTCAGTTTTACCTGCACTTTAAATGCAGGACTTCTACTGGTAATGCAACATTTTACACTCATCTGAATGCTTCTTGGTTATAATGTGGAGTATTTTGTCTTTTGTCCAACATTTATTTATAAAGACGATGAGAAAAAACAAGAACAAAGTAAAAGTGCCTTTAAGAGACAGGACCTTGTTCTGATGACATTTTACTATGTGAAGATTGAACCACACCATCCTCACCTGTTAAACAAATTTCATTGTTAATGTTCTCCACAGAGACTGAGGACCCACTTTGGGAATGAATGCATGCAGTCGATGTGTTAAAATAAGAAGGAGATATATTAAGCCAGAGCCTTGTGCTACGTTAGCTCTAAGACTATAAACCGTAATCATGAGACAAAAAAAAAAATCAGTAACTTTAATGGCTCATCTGTAGTCATGATGATTTTATTTACATCTATCCTAGTAAATAATGAAACCAATCACTGCTTTATCTACAAAACTATTTTAAGGAAACTGGGATAAATGTTGTGTACATGTGATCTAATGTAATCATATCCACACCAATTACTACACTTGGAGTGTCAAATTGAGGTGGCCTGTATGACAAACACGTAATTTACACACTGGAAAATTGCTCATGTCGTTAAGTGGAGAATCAAAACTCTCCAGCCCCCCATGGATAACCTGGAGGTGATCCAGTGCTCAATATAACATCAAAACAGGACGCGTACACTACTCATCTGTTTCTCACCAGGCATAAGCAGTAACAGTCACACCATGAAGAAACATATATTCCAGTGTGGGAGGAACACATAGCGGAGAGGGGAGATATAGCTTGGGGTTTATTTTAAGGCTTTTATTGCTTTCAGTTTAAAGTAAAACATACTTAAAAAAAAAAACAAAAACACATAATATCCCCGAATAAGTCCATTTTAGCTATTAAACATTATGTATTATATGTATATATAAAAAAAATCATCCTGAGATCATCCCCCATACAGTAAACCATTCGGCTCTCATGCAGACGTGACCAGTGCATAAAACTCTGAAAAATCAAAGAAATTATTAGATTAGACATTGACACTTTGTATTAAGACACTAGCTTCACTTTAGCTTCATAAAAACAAAGTGAAAGATAGTATAAGGATAGCAGCGCACTGACATCCATATACTATCCTGCCACTGATTGCCATATGCCAGCACCAGATGTCTTTTCGGCTGATTTTGTAGTGGCATCTCTAAAGCTGCACTGTTACAACTAACAATGTTTTAGCTGAGCAGTGCACCACCTGGAAGTTTTAGACTGTTTAATTATTTGATTGGGTGCTTATCAGGGACTTAAAAGGACAACAAAAATCAGGAGATTATTTTGTTTGCAGTCACTGTAAATCTGTAAATCTGCACTGCCAGTGTAACGATCAGTTCCCTTTATTATTTTCATAAACAATGAAATGTTTGAAAACAAAGAAAAAGTTTGATTTTTCAGAATAAGGCCTGAACACATGACTGGGTAAAATATAATGAAATTTTGAAAAGAATGAAGAGTTTTAAAGATTAGAGTTAACTCCTGAAAAAAAACTATTTCCAAGGCTGGTGCCACACTATTTATTTTTTTTTTGGAAGAGTCAGCAGCTTCATAAATGATGTTTTTATTCTCACATTTGAGGTGAAATGTAATTCACATCAAATGGCCCTCATAGGTTCTGGTAATGCTGTGCTCATCTTCAGTACACTGCACCAAATCAAATATACAGGCCTGAAAAAAAACAAACAAAAAACCTTGATCAGTATCTACGGTTAGACCAACCTTCCCAGCCGATCTTCCCGTCGCCATCCGAGTCTCCCTCCAGGAGAAAAGCTCTGGTCTCGGCTGCAGTCAGAGGTCTCGCTCCTTCACGGAAGTTCTGCAAGAACAGTCTGATGGAGAGCAGTGACAAGAGAACATCAAACACACAAACTAGAACAAACACACAACAAGAGTGTTCTGGTAAAATGTGATTTTACTGTGTATGGATCAATATTTTCTGTGCATCTGACTTAACTGTAACTCATCCTGTTCTATGTATCCGCTTTTGTCCTGGTCCAAAATCTTAAAGACCTTCTCGATTTCTCTTGGACTTTTCTTGGTCAAACCCACTGTGTTGAAAAACATCTTTGCACTGAAGGAATCCTCTGCTGCAAGAAAAACAGCAGATAAAACTTGATTAGATCAAATTAAATGATGATGCCCAACAGGTGATAACAGGCCTCTTGTCCTAAGACAGAAGCAAATTTTTACACCTTCGTTACATGAATATTAACTCACCTTTGCAAGCACTGATTGCAGATGTGATGTCTGAAACTGCTAGGAACTCTGTTATTGCCATGATGGTGCGGGTTGGTGCTGCAGCCTGGTGCAAGATTTGAACACTGATGGTTGAAAAGAAACAGTTGGTGACACTGAACAGGCTTTAGCCCCCTCCAAGTGTCAGAAACCACCAGTCTCCCTCTGTCCACTGCCACCTGCAGCTGACCACTTCAGCCATCACTGAGTGTGTGTGTGTGTGTGTGTGTGTGTGTGTGTGTGTGTGTGTGTGTGTGTGTGTGTGTGTGTGTGTGTGTAAGGGAGATTTTTGCTATCACACAGCTGTGTTTTTTTTATTTTTTTATTTCCAGGGGTCACTGTGGAAAAAAAAAGGACTTAAATAGACCCCAGGCAGGTAGCGCGTCTCTGTAAACAAAGCAGCAGTGAGGGAGGTTATATTCGGTGCATCTGAAGGGAACCTGGCCGGCCTGCATTTCCTCTTCACTCCTGTTTCTAGCCACAGCCACAGTTGCTGCCTGCTTGTGGTTGTCCCTGGCAGTGTTTCTGCAAGCTGTAAACATCCTGTTATTACGGCGTCCGTCACTTTCAGTCTCTGCTCCATGGTGCCGTCTCCACTCAAAGTCACCTTGTTTTCCAGAAAATGAGAAAACATAACTCGCAGTTAATGTTAATGCACCGCTCTGCGTGTGTTTTGGTTCATTTTTGTAATTAGCAGCAATAAAGCTGCATTTTTGAGTTCATGTTCGCCTTTGGAGTCCTGCATTTTGGGTCCACACTCACAGGCCGCACAGCTGTAATATGACAATCTTTCCTGGCTTGAACAGTTTGCAGCAGCCTAATCTTTCTGGAACTTTATTATCCAGTTTTTTACATGGAACGACACTTGAGCTGTACTAGGAAATGACTTTTTTTTTTTCACCCCACTCTGAGAACATAACAAATGTTGCCTGACTCTGAATTTTTATTTTTAATTCCTAAAGATTATTACTAAAACTTCCCATTTTGAACAATATATCCATTTCTTTGTAATACCATAAATCAGTCAGTGGGAGTCTGTGGAAAACCACATGCAGATAAATTCCCACACTTGCAGGTGGCTTGGCAGATTGCAGCGATTACATACAGGAAATGGAGTCTGATAGATGGCAGAGTTTTCAACTTTTGTTCTGGAAAAACGTTGACCTTCGTCACACCCTTTCTCTACACTGAATTGACCGCCCGCTGAGATTGCTGCCGGTTTTATTCCTCCTTATTAAAGCTATTATGATTTAAGAAATGACATTTGCTTCTCAAACTACAGCGCTGGAGGGACTGCTCCAGTACTGCAGTTACTGCGTCACACCGGCCCTACGAGGGAGCACGTGTGAGCCCGAGGCCTGACCAGAGTGACGTGGGCTTGGCTTCCTCAGGATGGACTACAGTGAGGCTTGCAGTAACCAGAGGGGCAGAGGAATGACAAAAACATCCTCTGAGCCCCCACACGTACCTGCCCCCCTTGTCCTTGTCCCCTTTCCATGCGCCGAGATTTGTTTTCAGGAAGACCAGACTTCCTGTGTGATGGAGTGGTGGATGAGAGGAGGAAGAGGGGGATGGGATAGAAAGGAAAAGACAGACACAGAGCTAGATAGATAGGGATGAGGCATCGGTCCCATTCACAAAGTGATTTGGGGCATTTTGTTGCTTTTTTTGTTGTCCCTGACGAGTACGGGCAGTTGTAAGGGAGCCTGAGCAGCGAGAGAAGAGAAAATTACAACACAGATCTTTACGCTGCGTAGAATACTTTTACCTTTTGTCTACCGCACCTGCAAAAAGTCTTGCTTCATGTTAGCCAGCTTAGCAGGGAGTGGTCTGATGAGCTTCTGGGATTCATTCAAGGCACACAGCTCTAATGAGTGCTTACAGGTTAGTTTTTGGACTTGGATTTGAACCCTGTACTCTCACAGGTTTGAAATGCAGTATTTGCCATTTTCTTCTCCTAAATGGGCCGAGAAACACTGAGTATTGGGACAATCAGCAAAAGACTGGAAACAAGAAGAGGTAAAGCTCACATTGATAGAAGGTAGGTTGCATTTCACTTTTGAGAGGCAGAACCTGCATTTTTCTCTGTAGCAGCAGTCCTACTTTATTATCAGTGCTAACAGCCAGTGCAATTTGGTGTAATGATTTCAACAGGCACAGGCATCATTGTCATCATCATGAGAGGTTTATTCTGCATGAACATGATTGTGTGCCACCAATAAAGTTGAAAAATCTGTTTTCTGTCTTTGGAATTTTGCATCTTTGGCACACAGCGTAGCTGCTGTGGCAAGCTCATGACACTGTTTCTGTCTGATTTTCTTCTCGCTTTCCATTTACCAGCATCCCTGACTGCCAGCTTCTGCTTTGTCAGTCAATCCTGGTCACAGAGTATCTGTGCAAGTGATTTAATGACTGCAGCTTGGGTAGATAAGTGGTGTTTTGACTGATTGTAGGGTAGGTGTTTCAAACCTGGGCTCCTTCCACATGCATGCATGAGAAGACTGGTACTTTATAGCAGTTCTGTTGCCACTGGCTGCTAAAGCTCAGGCCATGCAGCATATAACAATTTCCCTGAATAAATCTGCAACAGTTAACTTTTGCTTAATTGCATTTGCCAAGGGAATCCTGCCACTGTGCTATCCCCACTATTGATTTACAACTTTAGTCTGTCTGTCATGCACTTAAATATGTAAATATTGTTTGCATTAAACACACGCCAGCATGCAAAACTAACACTGCAAGTTTCCCTACTGGTATGAAAATGCAAGAACAGCAACTATAAATACTGAGTAACTTCTGTATAATAAACAGGTAATAAAAGGAGAACAGCAGTGCATGATATTAAAACTTTCAGTTTTGCAATTAAAAAAGAGGAGCTCTCTGTTTATATTTTTAACATTTGCTATTATCAAACATTCACATGGACTGTAATGAAATCTACTGCAGTTCTCTCTTTTATATATTCTTTGATTGCACAGTAAAAAAAAACCTATACATTTACTTATTACTGTGATTCAGCTGTCTCACAGTCATGTGCTACAAACAGCTTTATGCAAAGTTTGGAACATGCAAAGGTAACGCATTCTCCTTAGCGTGCTTCTGTAACACAGAAGACTACACAGGCTACCCAAAGTAGCCTGTGTAGTAGTGTAGTAGTAGTAGTAGTAGTAGTAGTAGTAGTAGTAGTCTTTTATTTCTCTCAATAACAGACTTGTTTCCGACATGACTCTGGCTTATCAAGCAGTCTTGATATCAGAGTTTGATATTATTTATATGCTTTACTTGTTTATGATAGCTCATCAAGTTAGACTTGATATCCAGCTGCATGCTAAACTAAATCTTTAAGTCCTTCACTAACGACTGCAATGTTTGGCCTCTCAGGCAGAGAAAGACAGACAGGCAGACAGCAAGAGAGTGAGAGGGGCACCCTGTTCCACGGTCTGTGCACCCCTGAGGAAAGCGGTCGCTCCTCCTTCTTTTTGGGCTCAATTACACCTTCGACTATTTCTATCTGACCAGCTGCACAGTGTGGGCATGTCAGTGACACTCTCATATTCAGCCAAGGCCAGCCCTTCAAAAATCCTCTTAATCTCCACCCTCCAGTACTACTCGCCACCCTCTGGTCTTCGCAACAGTTTTGTCTTGCGCTTCTGTTTTGGCACCTGCCTTTCAGGCCTAAATGTGTGATTGTCTTTGGCATTCATTGTGCATGTGCATGTGTGCATGCCTTTCTGTTTCCTCTGTGCGCTGTTTAGATAGTGCATGTGTACAGTACAATGTGACAACGTGTGCATATCGCTTGGGTGTGTGCATATGCATGTCGCTGCCTTTAAAGTGCATATATGCTGACACACACAGAGTCCAGTGTAGCCTGAACTTGATTGCCTACTGATTAAAGTAGATCTATGTTGGATGCACAGTACCACATAACACACTGTATACTTGCTTGAAGGTGACAGCTGGTTAACAATGTAGTCTTTCAGTATAGTAGCATGTCAAGAGGAACAGACAATATGTAAAAAAAAAACACTGCTTTATAGTATGTGATAATAAAGTAGAGACATTGTATAAAATGCAAATAAAAACAGAATGCGATGATTTACAAGTCTCATAAACATATATTTTATTCACAATGGAAAGTAGATGATGTATCAAATGTTTAAAGTGAGGCATTTTACTATTTCCACTTTGCCTCAGTGCATTTTAAATGAACTTTGGCCCATTTCTGGATCACGTTCATATATGACTTGTTCTTTGCATGATTGAGCTTTAACCTGCATTTGCGGATGTCACGGTGAACTGTGTTCACAGACAGTGATTTTTGGAAGTCTTCCTGAGCCCTTCCTGAACTCTTTTTAGTACCACTTACTTTTCCAGCCCTTTGCCACCCCCGTCCCAACCATTTTAATAAATGTGTTCTGATGATCAAATTCCAAATGCGTAAAACTTTTTCTTAAAATCATACATTTTCCTAGTTTAATGACATGTTTGACATGTTTTCTATATTCTATAGCTAATAAAATATGGCTTTATGAAAACTGCAAATCATTGGGTTCTGTTTTTATTCACATTTTACACAGCGTCCCAACTTTTTAGGAACTGGGTTTGGACATGCATATAAGTAGAAAGATTTTCTAAACATAAGAGTGCTTGTGTGGTGCAGTTGGTGGAATGCTGCAACATTGCCATGTTGTTTGGTCTTTCAGGGCCCACGAGGAAGCTGCTCATCCCCAAAGTTTAAATGTATTTTATAGTACACTGAGCTGCAGTCATTTCCATGTCCTCGGTCCTGACTGTTCTATGCCTTATCTGTTTTAGCTCTAACTAGAAGACAATCCTGACTCATTACATTTTTGACTTAAATGTGGTTGCTCCTGTGCAACTGGAGCAGGGCCTGATGAATACCAGTCAGCTCAGGGTGCAAGTGATAGGGTCTGTACTGAGACTGAGGAGGAGGGTTGATGGGTGTGAGGCAGTGCCAGGGACTCCCTCAGTGTCTCTGAGAGGAGTAGAAGGAGAGGCGGGAGGGTGATGGCAGTAAAGACAGTGAACATAAAATGAAAGGTAATATACTGACAAGGCCTAATCACATTCCTCTGGACAGCTTTTATTGTTTGCTATGGGGTCTGACCAGCAGTTACCGAGAACTACAGAGCAAAACAGGCCACTATATAAAAGGGTTCAGCATCAAAGCGTAGTGTCCTGTTTCCTGTTCCTATAGTGTGAGATAGTGGATATAGCCCGGGGTAGAGCTTGATTTCCAAATAAAGATAGTTATGTATATTCCAATGCCACAAGCCTCTGTAAACCTCATCACATTTAAGATTAGCTGCTGAAACAGATCTGCTCTTATCTGATCAGGGCTATGCGTGTGTGTGTGTGTGTGTGTGTGTGTGTGTGTGTGTGTGTGTGTGTGTGTGTGTGTGTGTGTGTGTGTGTGTGTGTGTGTGTGTGTGTGTGTAAATGAGAGCTCTGTCAACAAGCACTCAAACTCAGGTCCTTCATAAACACTTAAAACCAGTCGAGGAGCCCCACAGTTATCTGTGCGTGTTCAAGAATGTGTGCCTATGCGAGTGTGTTTGCACAGGTCAGAGGTCACAGTCATGCCTTTCAACACTTTTCCCGCTGCCTTTGCCCCGCCAGTGGCCTTAACATTTTAAGGAAATTCCTCTTCACATGTGTGAACACTGTATGTTCACTTTGTTTTAATGCTTAAGTATCAGTTTGCCCTGCTTAGCTGCTCCCTAGCAGCAGTGTGATTACAGCACAGGATGAGGTAAGTGTTTACATGCATAAGTGCAGAAACAGGACAGCCATGAAGTGACAGACAGGTGCAGGCCTTTCACCACTAGTTGAAGCTGATGTGGTGGTTTAGTGTTAAAAGATGCTCTCCTCCTCACGTAAATGTTATATGTTGCATAGTTTTGTTTTGTTTTTCTGCTAAGACCCTTCGCAGTTTGTGCATTAGTGTGTGAAACATTCAGCACTATTACCCCATCTAAGGTAAACTTTTACACTCTACTGCCATCTGGTGGTAGGAGGCTGGACAGAACACATCCCCTCTATTCAGTGTGACTTTCCCCCTTCGCCTTTTCGATGTTTGTAATGATCTGTACCTGCATTAAAAACAAAAAATTGTGATTTAACTCCACTCATGCTCCGGGGCAGCAACTGCATTTAGACTGCCTACTGTTAACATCTCCATGTGTTGGGGAATATTGTATATATTACTTATTGTAATGTTTACCCATTGCATGTTTTGCAGAACCTATGAATTTGAGTACATATTATCCTGACTGGCATTTGTGTGCATTTGACTGCTGCAGCTGGTTGAGGTGGAGCAGGTTTATATCAGTGGTTGTCAAACCTCTTCTGGCTTACTCAACTTTAGAAGCTGCAAAAAGTTCAGGCCCAAATCTGCATTAAAAAAAAAATCCATTAACAAAAAAAAAAAAAAAAAAGGTTAAAGGTAACTTTTACTCTTGTTTGGTTATTTTGCTTAAATAAAGTCATTTAACTTTTTTCACTTCATATTTTCACCTGGTTGTCCTTGTCTAAACTTTGGTGACTCTGAGCCCCACAGTTTTAGGAGGAGTGTTTTACATACAGTTTGGGAGCTTAAATGAGTGGTCAGAGCCCCACTTAAAGGCCAGCTATTCTGATTAGTAATTCCAAGGAAGCAGAATAATCGTGGGCTTGTGTCTTAAAATTATATCTAAGTTAAGTATGAATTATGAGTCAATTAGACATTTTCCATCCTGTGCAAGTCATTCTTGAGGTAGTAACACATTAGTGTGCAAACATTTTTTTTAGACTAATGAGTAAAGAGAGAGCCCACCCAACCCCACCTCTTCCCTATGCAGCCAAATCATCCAACTGAGAAAGAATCACCCTCCTCACACAACTCTCTCTGTTCCTGTATATGTCTTTCCCTTTTTTTAAATTCAAACACACAGTTCAGTGACAGTCACACTTTTCCCAATATGGCAGCCCCCCCTGGCACTGGCTGCAGTTATGCTAGTTCAGACAGACTGGCAGGGCTCTCAGAGATCTGGACTGGAGAAGAGCAGGTGTACCGCTGTCATCACAGGCCCAACGATCTGAGATAGGTTACACATTCATGTGTTCATATTAAAGCCACTATTAAAATATTTCCTCTCTACAAAGCACTGTACTCAGTGCTGATCTGAAACAGCTTAGTCATTCATTTCACAGATGCAGAGGTGCACACCGGCTTTTGATTCTGCTTTATTACTGCTCAAACCACACAAGGTGACATATTCATTATGCTTTATGGGGTTATTTTAATGTAACGCTTCACTCCTTCTCAGCTTCTCCCATCTGCAGCTGTGAGACCAAGCTGTGTCCAAATAAAGGCTGCAAAGAGCACCACCAGCACTCTTACTGGATGTTGCTGTATGTTACCCATAATGCTTTGCCATGCCCCATTCCACGGGTGCCAGACAGTGGCTTTAGAGACCGGAGCTCCATATGTTTCTCTTCGGGCCTTGAGCTCTGTGTACTTGGCACGCTCAGAATAAGCCCAATGATCTCCAATTACCCTCCTCTCACGGATTGTTTGGTGTCACTTGCCGTCTGCCGGCTGGATATGATGATTCTGCGCCTACAGTGTAAAAGGATAGTTGCACAGTTCTTTTTGGCATGTACTGTGCCCGTTACAACTCAATTGGAGCGGTGACCTGCAGCCAGTCCAAACTAGTCAATTATGAATTTCATGCTGTTTCCAGCTGCACGTGTCAAGTCAACGTTATACTTGTTCCCAGCAGCTCGAGCTTAACACAGATTTTATTCACCTCTATAATTTGCTTCACATCTTGATGCCTGTTAGACGAGGTTGATGATGGGAATTGTGCCATGAAGCTATTTCTCTGTTACCTGGAAGAAAGAGTTGGCCAGCTTGACTGTAAGCACTCCCCTGCTAATTTAGAGAATAAATAAACTAGATAAGATAATAAAATCAGTCAGAAGGCACAAAACCAAAGAAGTATCATACATCTGTCATTTGGATGCAGAAGCTGTCGACATATTGGATTATGGGAAGCTCGGACGGGACACATCCATCATCGCTCCAATGTGAAAATAGAATGTGAAATAGACTGGAACAAGCTCACATTTTGTGCCAGTGAGAAGGCTTTCACCTCTGCCACTGTATCACATCCTCATATGTTCTGCTAAGTCCAGTAAAATAAAACGTTGACTGTACTGAAACTCTGTACTGTAAGCATTCAGGGTGCCCTGGATGACCTGATATGGGCCTTTGGGTGCAGGTCGCCCTGTGACATGATGCCTGGGAAGACGACTCTACAGGGGTGAAATGAGCGGAAGAAGAAGGAAGGTGGCAAAAAAGCAAAAAGGAAGGATTCTGTATGGAAACACCATCTGTCCATCTCTTTGGCTCTTTCCACATTGTTTTTCTTTTGGTTTCTCTGTTGAAAACCAGAGATGGACTGAATGGTGATTGCTGTTGCCTCCTGGGAACAACATCCTGATGCTGTCTGGGTGTGTAAAGCAGAACTCCAGCATCAGTGATTTTGTTGCTAGAGGGAGAACTAAGTCAGCAGGAAAGCTGCATGATTATAATAAAAGTGAAATCAGGAAAAAAAGGAAGCACGTGCAGAAGCAGTTTGAACAGCTGCCATGAAATTATTATTTATTTAATTATTATTTATTTATTATTTCTATCTGTAAGTGAAACATGTTGCACTCTACAGGAACATTAGAAGTTTAATATGCACACAGTAGACCATGTATTTTATATTGTTATTTCAGGATTTGACTGCATTTAGTTTTATGTGAGGTCCTGTCTAGTTTTTTGCAGCAATGGCTAAAATTACCTACTATTCTGCTTCCAACCTCTAGAGGGAGCACTGTTTATTGTTGAAACAATATTCATAAGACTGTCAGGGTCTTTCCAAGTATTTAATCTTAAAAATGTATAAAGTATATACTCTTAGGACACTAACTCACTATTAAGGAGAAAGGTTGTATCTTCAGTGGGTCATTTTTGGTCATATTGTGATATTTGAAAACTCCTGATTGTCACTTTTAAGGTCAGTGGAAGTTCTTTTGTTAGTAAATATGCAAATTTTAAAGTTTAGCTGTAAATGTTTGGCTCATTTTTGTGAGATTTGACATGCTCTGCTTTGTATTACAGCTTTGTATAGATTTAATGTGTTTGTCGTGGATGGTTCATACCGCCAAGGCAACAAAGGAGTGGCTAAAGAAGAAGCATGGAGCGCTGCAGCTGGATTGAATCAGTTGCTGAATGCAACTTAGTACATTTCCAGCCCATAATACAACTTCCCCCGAAACAAGACCCATCAGCAATGGAGACGTCTTCTCACCAGCAATAAAAATATAAATGTAGAAGTCAGGATAACATTACAGCCCCATTTCATAAAGCAGACATCTTTTATTATCTTCTGCAAAACTATTTTGCCCTAATTTGGAGGCCTGAAATCCTCCATGTTGTTTACTATCCAGTTAAGATAAATACAAGTTACAACCAAAGTATACAAAGGATACTAAACATCCAGGAATATGAATATCATGCTGTTCACCTTTGAAGAGTAAAGAACACATGCCAAATTTCATGGCTCTAATCATTGTGGTTTTGAAGTCCTTAGACCAGAAAAATAAAACCTCACAAACATATGGACAGTATAACAACATATCCCCTCGTTTTATCAGACGGGAGGATAAAAATGAAAATGGAGTTGCTGCATGTTTGCTCACTTTGAGCCTTTTGTGAGACCTGACAGAAGCCTGATGAACACACATTAAGCTCAGAGTGAATCAGAAGTGGTATTTTTACTACAGGCTGCTCCTCTAATAAAAACCTTCTCATTATTCAGCGCATAAATGTTTCCAAACTAAAGTCAGTTTTTTTTAAGTGTTGCAGGTTAAACATTGACTCAGGTGTCTCAGTGATGTCACGTTGATGTCAGCAGTGTAGAAACCTGCCCACTCTGCTGAGAAAGAGTTACAGGTGAGCGTTCACTTTGGAGAGGTGTCACATGCATTATATAGAAAAACCATGAAGCAGTAACTTGTTCACGCAGTAAGTAGTATTCAAAAATAACCAACACACACGTCTAAAGATTGATTTTTTTAAACACGTGACTGTGAGCTGATTTATCTGTTTCAGGTGTGTTCTGGCTGTTAAAGCCTGCTGATCAGATGCAGGACTCTTTTCAGCAAAAAGACCCAATGAATGACTGTCTGAATTCTGATACCAGCACAGTGATATCACAGACACACAGATCAGGTAAGATCTGCATGATGATCCAATCAATAATAAAAAATAAAATCAGTTCTCACACAGACTGCAGGATCTCTGGTTCTGCTTGCAAAGCTTCACTGAAAGAGGAAAACCCAGTGAAGTGATTTATTTACTGTTGAAAACCTTGTCAGTTTAATATTTGTTAGAATTCCAACAAAGTGAAGCGCTGAAGCCACCTGTTCAAGAGTCTAGAGTCTGAAGTCCAAGGAACTGTGAATTTGATCGCAGCTAAAATGTTAGTAGCAACAAAACAATCCGTGGAGAAGGATAATGTTTAACTGTAAACCATCAAATAAGCATTTAATAAATTTAATTTTGTTGATCTTCAGTTTAGCGGTGCAGCTTCTATTCATTTTGATAGCCAGTAAAATGAAAATTTATTTATTTCTCAGAAACATTTCAGATGCTTCTACATATTTGTTGTTTTTACATTTCCTTTGTTGGACATCATAATTCTGGATGGCTTTAATTTTTTCATCGGTTTAGGGACATCAGTCTGAACAAAACTGCTGTTATTCACCCACATATCTGACAGACAACACACCATCATCATGTTGTGGAATCTGCAGTAATCAGCAACGACTGAAAGTTTATTGATGTAATGTGAAATTTCTTCAATAATCTTGAAAAGGTTCACCTGCCTTGGTCTCAGATTATAGAGGTGTATGAAACTGATGGCTGAGAATATTCAGAAAAGGCCTTTTTAATCATTAACTCATAGTCACATTTATCAAACCTTTGACCTGCAGGCAGATATAAAATGAATGTGATTTTTATTACATCTTTGTGGTTGATGAATAACAGCACACAAAAAGGAGACAATAAGAACAAACTAAAACATGAACACTGAGGGTAGATCATTTTCATTGTATATTCATACATACACACTTCTTATTACCTTGTTTAATTTAAAAAGAGGCAAACTCATCAAGCCCAGCCTCCAGTTGGGTGGGAACTGCCTCACAGATATTAGAAGAACTTGACCTCTAAAAATTCTTGTCTTTGCAAAGCTGGAAGTTTTATTTTTGAGTTTGCAGCAGTGATGTAGAGGGGTACTCAGCATTGTTGTGGTTACACAGGGCCCACAGCCCATGTGGAGTCCAGTAGTAAACCGTCATGGGGGCCCTGTTGTGGGCCCTGCATGGCCACACCTACTTAGGGGCAGAGGTGGGAAGTAACGAAGTACAAATACTTCGTTACTGTACTTAAGTAGATTTTTAAGGTATCTGTACTTTACTTGAGTATTTATTTTTCTGAGTACTTTTTACTTTTACTCCCTACATTTTTACACAAGTATCGGTACTTTCTACTTCTTACATTTTCAAAACAGACTCGTTACTTTTTAACACGTCAGGGAGAAGTTTGCGTTTCCGGTCAGTGCGCCGTCAGTCATCAAGCGAACTGAGCCTAAACGGAGGAATATTAACATATAAGAGACAATCGTACTGCGTATCCTCCATCATCTTCAGCTTATCTCGTACAAAGGGATTAAATACACAAACCCATGTAATTAATGTCTCATTTATAGCGCTATAATCAGGGGTCACAGCGGGCCGGACCGAATCCGTAAGTTATGCTCGCAGGACATAAACAGCTTAGCTAGCGCTACTGAAGAGGAGCGAGCATGAAGGGAGTAACGTGTGGCAGGTAAATGCAACGTTTCTAAATGCTCAAAAAATATCAGCAAACACACAAAGTGTGTGCAGTTTGTCACACAGTGTGTCTGCTAGCTAAAAGAAGAGCTGCTGTATTTCAGGGAGAGCAAAGAGAGAGAAGTTCACTCAGAGATGGAGAAAGAGGACAGGAGAGGAAGAAGAGGTTAGAATTAAAGGTAAGGACTGGAAAATAAACTGAAGTATGCTGACTTTGTGTTATTCAAAGATTGGATGAAAATACTGCAGTTTAGTACGTAATAAACAGGTTATCTAGTTGTACTGTATTTACAGTAAAGCTCTGTGTTGGTGCACTTTGTGTTCATTATCAGAGTTACAGGTTACATCAGTGCAGCAGAGATGAGTTTGAATCAAAGCTGCTGATGCTGAGATTCATTCACTGAATCCAACATTTCTACAGCCTGTATGCTGTCAGTGTAGGGGATGGAGATCAGCTCAGAGAGCTGTGAAATACTGGGTTACATCTTTGTGAGTTCAGTTCATCCACACAGAGCAGTAAACCTCAGAGCAGCAGCAGCAGGTCAGCTGATCACAGCCTGCACACCAACATCATTTACTGGAGCTCACAATAGAAAGTTGTGATTCTTCTCCCCATGCAGAGCCACTACAGCTGATCTTAGGGTTCCTCCACCTTCTGAATCCCACTGTAACCCCTGAGTATCCTCATGTTGGTGTTTAGGTGGAGGCACAGTCACCCTCTGCTATGGAGGACACAGAGAACAGAGCTGTGTTTAAATTCCCTCTCACAGTTTGTGATTCAAGCTGAGTGCATTCATTAGAATTAAAATTTAGATTGGAATAACGTTTGTGTTCTCATGCATTATTTTATATTATTACAATAATATATAATAAGGTTCAGTTAGCTTTACACAAAAATAGCAGGTAGAAACGTCCTCCAAAGAGCTACTTTTACTTTCTTCTTTGAGTAAATTTCAGAGCCTGTACTTTTTTACTTTTACTTAAGTAAAGAAGTTGAACCAGTACTTCGACTTTTACCAAAGTATTTTTTAACCCAAGTACTTGTACTTCTACTTAAGTACAGAATGTTAGTACTTTTGCCACCTCTGCTTAGGGGTGGGAAGCAACGAAGTATAAATACTTCGTTACTGTACTTAAGTACATTTTTAAGGTATCTGTACTTTACTTGAATATTTATTTTTCTGACTACTTTTTACTTTTACTCCCTACATTTTTACACAAATATCTGTACTTTCTACTCCCTACATTTTCAAACAGACTCGTTCCTTTAGGTTTAACACGTCTAAGAAATGTTTGCATTTCCGTCAAACATCAAGCGATCTGAGCCTAAACGGAGGAATAATAACATATAAGAGACAATTGTACTGGCGTATCCTCCATCACCGGGGCCTATCACATACAAAGGGATTAAATACGCAAACCCATATAATTATGTATCATTTACAGCGCTTGAAGAAACCTGCTACCAGCTTTTTCCCCCCAGGTTTCGGCATGTTTGTTTATCGAACAGGAATGAGACAACACAACGGAATAGGGAGTCCAATTATTAAATTTAATAAAACCATTTCAGTTTTACAGATTAATCTGGGTCAGAACTGCATGCCATGCGTATGACATGAAGTGCTGGCACATTCTTTTTCAGTCAAATATAGAAGTCATTAGCAGGACTCTGGTGTGTTGGATCAGGGACACATCTAAAACCTGCAGGACCCCGGCCCATGAGGCCTGGATTTGAGGATCCCTGGCCTAGAGTAACGATGTCACTGTGGGAAAGAGGAAATGATGTGCAGAATAGACTAGGAGCCCGAACACCCAAGAAAGCAGGCAGACAAGTGAATACAGATCTTCCTTACTGAACTTATGCATGAGCTTCATCAAAATCCAGAGCCCCTGTTGACACACCCCTGTTACCGGTTACCTTTAGACTGAGCTGACCTCAGCCAACAACATCCCTGGTTACAGATACTACAATGGTTGTTTAATTTTTCACCTTACTGCAGTGACATTCAGGGACACATTACTGTTGGGTGTGGTTACAGCTGCAGTTAATGGCACATGTGACCACACTCAGCCACACGTAGCAATAACAGCAGGTGTGATCTGAAGTAAAACAAATCTGAAACAATGCGACCAGAGATGGCAGAGAGAAGCAGCTTTCCAGGATGGTGTTAAATTACTTCCTGAAAGGAAATTATTGTATGATATAGAAACGTGTCACTGAGGCTCAATAACCTCAACAATCAGGAGTTAATAGAAAGCATAAAATGTGTTGTAGAAAGGAACAATGGAAACCGTGTGATCTGTCATCACACCACCACTGAAACCTCCAGAAAAGAACAAGGGTTTCTTTGCCAAGTTTTAAAGATAGACAGCCATGCTTATGGAGACAGGTATTTTTGTGCACTTTGTTGTGAAAAACATATTAAAAACTTGCAAGCATCTATGCACAGCAAAAGCCCTTAGCTATCTGAGATTGATATCCAGACACGGAGACAAAAGAAAAGTATGATAAACTGTTTTCTGTCTTTTTAACTCAACAGTCACTGAGTTCTACAGTTGAATGACAGAATGGCTGCAGCATTTGGTGAGTCCTGTCACGCTTTTACTTTTTACATTACTCAGATTTGATAATGACTCTTAGTTTCTCCAGACTGATGAAAATTGTTGCAAATGGAAATCTGAATGTCTTTACCAGGTTACATGCTGTGTGTTGCATGCAGTAAGCTTTAATGACGTATTTCACCAATAACATTTGTAAGAATGCATTTTCTAAAAATTAAAAGTCACAGTTAATAGTCTCTGTGATCCATGCATGCCACACAATTAGCTCTTATAGTTTCTGTTGGAGTCAGCTGTTGACATTAGAAGTGATTTGCTTATCCGCACACAGATATAGTTACTGCACTGTAACATATTACATCCCAGTGTACAACTAATAAATAATAATAATAATAATAACGAAAGAGAAATTATGTTTTTCTTTATCCTTGCAGTCCCTCAACACACTTTTTCCAGAAGTCGCAGGAGCAGTTATGGACTTCTGCCACCCAACAGTGAGTCCTTGAAGACAAGATTGTGTTTGATGCAAACTGTGAACACATTAGGGCGGGGCAGGTGCCCACAGGAAGTGGGATGCATGTTTTACATTAATAATATCTGCTTCTCATCACAGAAATAAAGAACACAGTTCTACCCCACAACCTGATTATGTTGGAATAATGCAAAACCTGTAATTCATGGGTTCTGCTTTATCTCACCATCTCTGAATAATAAGTTACAGCATATCAGTGGTTTCCTACTACCTACATTCTGAATTTTCCTCCAGTGAATTATCAGAAACATCCAGAATACCAGTGCTTGTTTCTGTTTCTGTTTCACAGAAACATTCCTTTGGTGCAGGTTATTGAAACTATGATGACAATGATGCTCAAATGAAGTTATAGAAAAAAATTTGTGCTCAATGAAAAATATTGGTCTTTTGATTGTGACGCTTGGCGCAGATGAAAAATGGATTTATCTGTAGTTTTTAAACAGAGCTTTAATGTATTTTTCAGCCTTGAAAATTTAATGTGGATTTCGCACATGTACATATGATTTAATGAGTGTCCAAAAATGCTGGAAAAAACAACACTTGTTTTAACAAGAGGATGATTTGTCCCACTACTATATATTTCACAGGCCTTTAACTCAGAAATATTCATAGTATGAAGGTTAAAATTTGTATGGCTTCATTAAACATACCGTTACTGTTAAAAAATCAGCTGATTCTGAGGAGGTTCTGACTGATTTTACAATCACTGCCTCTCACATATTTACATTTTTATATGTATGATTTGTCAAAAGTTAAAACTCAATGGTTACAATTGAAAAAATTAGTAATTTTGCACCTATTATATAATATTGTTGCTACCTGTATTAACTTTATTTGATCAGTGTTTGCATTTGCCTTTCTTTCAGTGTCAGAGCTCAGGGTTGTTCTGCTGGGGAACAGTTTGTTTGAGAGGAGTTCAGTGGGGAACTTCCTGCTGAGAGAGATCAAGTTCAACCCAGAGGAAGAATTGGACCATTGTGTCAGAGTAAGGGGGCGAATTCAAGAGAGAGAAATAGTTCTCATCAATTCACCTGATCTGCTTCATCCCAACATCTCTGAAGACAAAATAAAGGAACATGTAGAAACCTGTGTGAGGCTCTCTGCTCCTGGACCTCATGTGTTCCTGTTGGTTCTATGGCCTGAAAATTTCACTGAGCATCAAAAAATAAGACTCTGCAGAGTCCTTCAGCTCTTCAGTGAGCAATCATTTGATCATTCACTGCTTCTGATATCACCACCCAGAGTGAGCCATCCAGGTTTAGGGGACACTTTTATGTATTATGCACCCATACAGGAAATAATCAGAAGATGTAAAAACATGTCACTGAAGCTTAATGACCTCAAACTTCAGGAGTTAATAGAAAACATAAAATGCATTGTAAAAAGGAACAATGGAAACCATGTGATCTGTCATCACACCAGCACTGAACAAAGGAAAGAAGCTTCTGTTACTCTGGATTATCATCAGCCTGCTGGTAAGTTTTTAAAAAAAATTACATAGGTCAAAACTATCAAAAATATATTGAAAAATCCTACCAATGGTTGGATAAAGCTGAGCTGAAAGACAGCACAGAGGCACTAATCATGGCAGCACAGGAACAAACTCTGAGCATAAGATTGATAGAGGCTGAGGTCTACCACACCAGGCAAGACTCCAGGTGTGCAGAGATGCATACATGAAACGCCATAACAGGAACATAGTATACAGGAACATCTGTGCCGAGCATGGCCTGGAAGTCCCGAGGTCAAAATGGGATACGCCCCCAAAGGTGGTCGAGAATGACAGAGCTAAGATCCTGATACAGACGGAAAAACTGGTGATGGGTAATCAACCAACAGATATTTTAACATAAAATTAGGACACCTTCTAAGAAGTGCTCAGAAGAGCAGTACAACAATATTGATTGCTTGATACTATCTACCACAGTCAGGAAGCAGCATTTATTGATCATGAATCTGTCTGAATAAATGTGTAGAATACAAACTATTCAAAAGACTTTAAATGTGGTTACTATGAGGACCGTGTACTAATTTCTGTATTGGAAAAGGCTTTTGGGATCAGATGTTAGGCTCAGTCAGGCTTACAGGAACCTTTGAGAGTAATTTGCTGTTTGTATCTTTGTTCCTTTACAGGACGCAGACTTGCTGTTTTGCTGTTTGGAGGGAACTCAGCAAAAAAGACAGAACTCTGTAACTTTATTGTGAAGAAAAAATATGATTTTACAAGATTTTCTCCAGGCAAACAAGTTTTCCATGGAGAGTTTAGAGGAAAGACATTAACAGTAGTGAAAACTCCCGACTTCTTAGATCAGTCTGTGCAAACAGTGAGAGAGATGAAGACCTGTGTGAGTCTCTGTCCTCCTGGACCAAATGTTCTGCTGCTGTTAGTGAAGCCTTCTGATTTCACTGTACGGAGCAGAAAAACTCTGAATTTCATGCTGAGTTTGTTTAGTCAACATGCCTTTAAACACTCCATGGTCATCATCACACATGAGGAGGAGACAATTTTTTCTGTTAATTCACTGCTTAGAGATTGTGAAGGTCGACACTACAACATGTATGAAAATGATCATAAACAGTTAATGGAGAAGATCGAGGACATTGTTCATGAGAACAAAGGAAAATTCCTCACAGTCACTGAAGAGGCCACCAGATCACAGCCTGAACACATCAGACCAGCTTTGAACCTGGTTCTGTGTGGGAGGAGAGGAGCAGGGAAGACGTCAGCAGCAAAGGCCATTTTAGGCCAGACAGCGCTTCATTCAGTCTGCAACTCATCAGAGTGTGTTAAACATCAGGGAGAGGTGTGTGGACGTCAGGTTTCCCTGGTGGAGCTTCCTGCCTTGTATGGAAAACCTCAGGAGGCAGTGATGGAGGAATCACTCAGGTGTCTCTCCCTCTGTGGTCCTGAGGGTGTCCATGCCTTCATCCTGGTCATACCTGTGGCTCCCCTCACTGATGAGGACAAGGGAGAGTTAGAGACCATCCAAAACACATTCAGCTCTCAGGTCAATGACTTCACCATGATTCTGTTCACTGTGGAGTCAGATCCTACAGATCCAGCTGTTGTTAAGTTTGTAAGAGAGGACAAAGACATCCAGAAGCTCTGTCTGGTTTGTAGAGGAAGATATGTTCTTCTCAACATCAAGCAAAAGCAAAGCATTGTGGAGCTGCTGGATAAAGTGGAAAAGATGAAAAATGAAGGATCCAAATGCTTCACAAAGGACATGTTCACCAAAGCTCAAATGGAGAAGGTAACAATACTTAAAGCTGAACTGCAGGAAGTTAAACGCAGGAGTGAGACTGGAGCTGATGATGGAAATCAAACTGAACAGTCCATCAGGATGGTGCTGCTTGGGAAAACTGGCAGTGGAAAAAGTGCAACTGCAAACACCATTTTGGGTAAAAAAGAGTTTTTATCCAGAGTCAGTCAGAAATCTGTGACCAGAAAATGTCAGAAAGCAGCAGGAGAGATTGATGGATGTCCTGTTGTTCTCATTGACACCCCCGGATTGTTTGACACGACTCTGTCTGATTCTGAAGTTCGACGGGAGCTTCTGCAGTGTATCAGCATGTTGTCTCCTGGACCTCATGTGCTCCTACTGGTGCTGCCGATTGGCCGCTTTACAGAGGAGGAAAAAGAAGCTGTGAAAAAGATCAAAGAGATTTTTGGCAAGAAGTCAGGAAACTTCATCATTGTTACCTTCACAAGAGGAGATGAGCTTGAAGACAGATCCATCGAAAGTTATATAAAGGAAGACTGTGCTGAGTTTGTACAAAGTCTGATTAAAGAATGTGGAGGCAGATATCACGTCTTCAACAACAAAGATCAGAAAAACCGCACACAAGTCAGAGAGCTGCTGAAAAAAGTTGAAGCCATGTTGCATGAGAGTGGTGGTAGCTACTACACTACTGAGATGTTCCAAGAGGCTGAGGCAGCGATACAGAAGGAGATGGAGAGGCTGCTGAAAGAGAAAGATGAAGCCATTAAGAGGGAGAGGGAGAAGCTCAAAGAAGAAATGCAAATAAAAACAAGAGAAATGGAAGAACAGATCTCCAAAATTGAATCTGAGAAAGAGCAGAGTATGAACCAGCTCAAGCAGATGGAGGACTACATTTACCAGGAGCGAGAGAAGAGAGAGAGAGAAGAGAAAATCAGAGAAGAAGAAGACAGAAAGAAGAGAGGACAGGAAGAAATTCAACAACAACTGTGGAAACAGAAACTTGAAACTTTGGAGAAACAAATAAAATCTGAATCAAAGGAAGAGCTCATCAGAGAGCTTGAACTCACCAGAGAAGAAATGAGAAAAGAGAGAGAGGCCTGGGAGGTGGAGAGGAAAGAATGGTGGGATAAAAGGTACCAAGAAAACACATATAGACGAGAATCAGAGGATATGAAAATTAAAAAGCTCAAAGAAAAATATGAAAAGGAAAGAGATGCATATAACAGAAAAATAAAAGATGATTGTGTCAGGATAGAACAGGAGGAAAGAAAGAGACGAGAATTAGAGGATGACTACAAGAAAAAAATGAAGGACGTGAAGCAGAAATATGAAGATGATGCCAGAAATCAAGCTGAAGAGCTCAATGAATTCAAAGACAAATACACCAGGGACTTTGAATCCCTGCTAGAGAAGTACAATGATGAGATAAGGGATCTGAAGGAAACATATAGGATATTAATGCAAGAGAAAGAGCAACACAAACATGAGTATTCACTTTTGCACAAAGTCTCCAGTGACAAAGAAGAAAGTCTTAAGAAAGAATTGGAGGAAATGAAGAAGAAACATGATGAAGAAATTAACAAATTTAAACAGAAAAATAAATGTATCATCGCCTGATCATCACACAGCAGCTCCAGTATCTCAGGACTAACAGGGACTGAAGAGAAGACATTTGACCTTTAGCACACCCTTTATCGAGTCAATGTTTCAACCTATAGATGTAGCCTGAAAAAAAAAAAACATAAAGTCAGATCAACATGTAAACAATACACCCCCTCACACACTCCCACCAAAACCATAGATAAGAAAAAAAACAAAAAAAAAACAAAAAAGAAAAACATTTGAATCATCAAAAAGCACTCGTGTATTTATAGTTTTTTGTTGTTGTTGTTGTTGTTGTTTTTTTAAAAACATTTTCAGTGGAAAGTAAACATTTTTTGTCTACCTACCTACCTTACTTTTTGACTTTATTTTTGGACACTCTGTGTGTTGTACCAAAGTTGCACTATGAATATTCAAAGTGTGTCATTTTGTAAAAAAGATTGTTGGTCATTATGAAATAAAAATAAAGTATATGGTGGTAAAAATGCAATGTCCCTCTATTTGTGCATTGCATGCAGTCTGATTACTGGAAAGTGAGGAGGATATATGTATGCATGCTAGGATTTATAGCACACTTTTTTAAAATAGACTAAAAGGATGAATTGTTTTTCAGTTTTGTTGCATCAAGATTGTTAACACTGCAATTAATTTTTTAGTTCTTTCTCAGTTATTCCTGTTTTTCTCACTCTGCTCAGACTCATGTTGTGATGACATCAGCACATATATCGACACTTATTTGTTAATGATTATTAATTTTGTGATTCATTAAATATTTTAAAATCATCATCATTCCCCAAATATTGCCATTTAGTCAAAAAGGGCGTCTCAGAGATGAACATGAGGTCCTTCAACATGAGCAACAAAATAAAATAATGGTGAGGACTGAAAGCTAAAAATATTGCCTGGCTGTGTTAGAAAAAGTGTTGGTCTGACATAATATTTTTCCACTCACTGATAACCAGTAAAAAACAAAACAAAACAAAACTAATATCAGATTAACTAAAAAAAAAAAAAGTCACATCTTCTTGAGCACTGGTTATCAAATATACTGTCAAACACAGTGGTCAGTATCTCTCAAAAGTGGTCCAACGAAGACTGTTATTCTCCCACTGATAAATTCAAAAATTGTGGTTACTGAACAGGCCAGCTGTAAATGAAAACACAGCAAACAGTGATGTGTGTTGGAAGGAAATCTCTCCTGTGGCAACATCGCCAGTTGATTGTTGGTTATAAAGACATGAAAGACCACAAAAAAAGAAAAAACTTTGTCCCAGAACAGACCCAGACCCCGGCATGAAGACAGAGCACACTGCCAGTGTCCTTTCAGAGAGGCAAAGACTATCCAGGTAGCTCATATAGTGGTGAAAGTGATGCTTTTATAGGTTACATTTTAGGGGCTCCATATTCTTTTTTGACTGCAAATTAAAATCCAATTAAAACCATAGTTACCAACAAATCACAGTGTTGAGCAGGTTCAGATGCAGGCTGTTTATTAGACATCTTAGTAGCACACAAATAGTTAAAAAGACACAGAGACAGTAGCATAGTGAAGACTGAGTTACACACACAGAGTAACAGACAAGAAGAAAGAACCTGTTGATCATGCCCCGGCTTCCTCATCACACCCTCCGACCGAGGAGAGCCCGTGCTGAGATGAAGTATGAGTCCAACTAAAATCAAACTGTCCAGATGATCCATGGCGATGAGCAAGCTCTGTTGCAAAAAGTTACTAGTACTTAGAAATATACAAACACAAAAAACAAAAGACAAAAAGCAAAAAGTGAAAGCAAAAAGCCCTCCTGGGAGGTTGTGCCTTAGTAGTTGCTGGAAAAATGGGCAACAGACAAAGAATGTTGCTACATCTTCTCTTCTCTTTTCTCTCCTCTTCGACTGTGGTATTTATACTCGTTCCCTTTCTTTGTCTAAGATTTGTGCTGAGTCTGCACTTTGTAAGCATATATTAGAAACTTAATGTAACTTAGAAACTTAGAAATTAATTCTACTGACATTATCTAAAAAGGCACAAACATCCCGGAGCATCTTCAATACATGAACAAGACAGGAAGAAAAATTCATCACAGTAATTGTCAGAAACAACCTCCTTGTGGCCATCCTATGGTACTCCTGGAGAAGGATTTACAACTACCCACACTTACACAGACCAGATATGAGGGAGAAAGTGGGGCCCAATGTGCCCCTAGACTTGTTTCTTAGACAGATTTACACTTTTTTGATTTGCATTTCCAAAATCTTTGGCTGTGCTACATAGGCAAGATAGCCTATGGCTAGTTCTACTGGACAGATCTATCCCTATAAACGGTATAAATCAAAAAATGGGCAAACAGGATGACTGGTGTCCTATACATGAACCCAAAAAGGGCAGTTTTATGAGCTGAGACCCCTAAGCATGAATTTGAATGAGCAACAGGTTCAACACTGGTCTAAAGCAGGAGATGAATATGCTTTGAGAGTGATCTGAGAGGGCCTGCTTGGCTACAGCAGACTGCTAGGGAGGGGTAGCAGAGGTTCTGGGACCCTGAACACAAATAAGAGCAATCTTCCTACTACTTTTAGACACACAATATGCATTTCAAAGCAGTTTAGTTGCAAATAAACAGAAGTAGGAATAATAACTTTAAATATCAGTATTGGAATGATAAAAATATTTCCAACACTTCAGTCATGACTCATGTTGGTTCTTCAGCATTAATTAATATTAAAGTCTTATTGGTCAGCATAGCTGTTATTTCAGCAGAATGGTGTTAAATTATTTTATTGAAACTGAAAAAATACACCTCAAACATGTCATCCGAATGTGTTCAGATTGGCAAATTGTTGATGATTCATATCATAAATCAAGACACATGGCTCTCCTCTTTATAATTGGCCTTTATTAGTTAAAAGCATTGGTATCAGTATCAGTATTGGCAATACCAGCACTGTATTTACTTGACATTGATCAGTAGCAAAATTTGTAGTTTCGCACAAATATAAGTGCAGGAACAGGTGTGCCAAAAAGGGATTTCTGGTATTTGACAAAAAAATAATTAGCTATATTTAAACTGTAGGAAATTGTTGACTTTTTGGCCTATAATCTGTGAAACATACAGTAGCAGTCAAAAGTTTGGACACACTCAGTTTTTGGAAAGTGACTTTTATATATCCTTTATTTATCCAGGTAAAAACTGTCACTGACATTAAAAACGTATCTTTAAGACAGATCTGTCAAGGCGAATGGTCTGGCAGGCAGTTAGGACCCAAATGCAGGACTGTGCAGACAGACATAAACTTAAAGTGGCTTTATTGCTGAATTCTCAGGCACCATACAAAAATCCTCCAAGGAGCAGAACTTGGGCAGATAAACCAAAAACCAAGACTCTGCATGCAAAACAAGGAACAGACAAACACACCACCAATGAAACCACTCATGACAAGGCAACAAAGAACAAGGGAAAACGCAGACAATATATACTCAATGGATAATGAGGGGTTGATAAATTAAGCATGAACACTGGATTGTTATCATTATAAACCCAACAATATTTTGACTTTTTAAATAGGTGGTATATAATTTTATTACATTAATTATGGAATAAAAGTATTCTATTTTTCACATAAAGCTACATAATAAATCCAAACTAATAACACTACTTTTCTTCCATTTTATGTCTGATGAATTGTATTAAAACAGTTTAACCACAGTATTAGGTCATTTCATTGATTTTACACATGTAAATATGTCATAGTCCTGAGCAGTGCCCAGTGTTTTTGTGTTTGTTTAATGTTCTTTTGTCTTAGTCTTGGTCTTCGTTTCCACTTCTTACTTGTCGTGTCTTGTTTCTTGTGCAGTGTGTTTAGTTTTACTTCCCCTTGTCTCATCAGCGTCATTGTGTTCATCTGTATATGTCAGGCTGTTTTCAACATAAAATCCATTCATCTGACTACCCGTAATTACATTTAAGATATCTTTAATTAGAATTATGACTAGTGTTAGAGATTTTTTTTACTCAATGAATAAAAAGACAAATGTTTAAAAGTAAACTCCAGGAAGGTAATTAATAAACAGTGGATCAATTAAGTAATAAACAATTAAATAATACATTAGACACAGAACAACAGACAGAAAGTGCTGACTAACCTCTCTGTCTCAGTTCATCTTATCTTGGAGGTTCAGCCACAGTACGTACAATTAAAACATCACCAATGTCACCATGTTCTGTTATTAATCTGGACAAGATTGCTCTGTATGACAAATTAAAACATCAGGAAGAAGACGTGCTGTATGACTCCACCGCTGACGAAAGAAATCTGGGTCATGAAAAACTAGCTTGGACAAGACCAGAATGTCGAAGGCCAACTCACAGCATCCAGATTGTTTACATATAGATAAGTGGCAGAATAAAGATGTTATGGTTAGACTGGAACACGGGCTCAGGGAGGGAGAGAGAATGCACACACAGGCCTGTCTCTTCCTCTGAGTCCCACACATGCATGTGTGACATCTTCTGATTCTTTAATATAGTAAATGTCTTACTTTTTAAATAAAGTGTTTTAGGTGTTCTCCTTCACAAACAAACCCCATTACCTGTCACTAGTCAGTATAAAAAACAAGATATCTCGAATTCACTTTATGACTAGTCATAATTCAATTGTAGATAACTGAAATATGTGTTTCAAATAGTCAGTAATTCATTGAAGATATCTTGAATTGAAGCCTCCATTCAACCTTCATGGTAAATCTGACGTCGTTTCGACTAGTCAGAATGTAATTAGAGATATCTCAACTGGGTATTTTGTCTAGTCAAACTATAATTAGAGATATCATAATTTACTAATATGTCTAGTCATAAATCAATTTCAGATATCTGGAATGTAAGTGCGGTGAATCGGATTTTATGCTTAAACGGACTGCAAAATATATATTTGCATTCTGGTCAGTTCTTTGTCGCATCGTTGGTGTTGTTATGTTGGTGTGCTCGTGTGTTCTTGTCTTGCCTTGCTTCATTTTGGTCTATGCTCTATGTCTGGAACCCATGAGGATTTTTGTATTTTGGTTTTTGGTTATTCAATAACCTTTTTTTAAGTTATGTCTGTTTTCGGAGTCCTGCATCTGGGTCCATCTCCGCCTATCACACCGCCCGACATGACAAAATATGGTTGATTTAATATAAAAAAAATGTAAATGCACAAAATTTCATTTAAATTTAAAGCTAAAACAACTGTATTTTAATTTTATATACTGTAAAAATACAGAACTTTTCACAGGTATCTCTACAGAGTCTGAATTTTAATTATGGAAAATTTCCAGATTTTCACATGAAGGTTCATTTCCATTATTTTACCTTCTGTTGTGCAAGCTGCCAGAATGTTACTGTTTTTTATGGATTTTTATTTACAATGTATTCAACACTGGCTTCACTCTATGACCACATTTCATACACACATTACAAGAAAGTATCAATTAGTACTTGTCCTGAGATAAATATAATTATACATGTCTGTGCTGCCCTCTCCTGGCTGCTGTTTAATCCATTGCTGCATGAGAATAAGTAAACCCCTGGCAAATCTAGACACAGAAAAATGGTCTGCAGCAGTGAAGTCTTAGTTATCAGTGTGAAGAATTCACTTGTATTCAGACTCACACACCGATACTCTATCAGAAATAAAACCCATAAATTTCTCACATTTGATTGTCAATGCAGATTTACAGCAATAAGAGGAGGATAATAATTAACAAACAAAAAGCAGGATATGAACAGGAAAAAGAAAATCTTGAAAAAACACAAAATATAAAGAACAGGATTGTATGTTAAGGGAAAAAAGAGAAAATGGAACTGGAGGAAAACTATGAGAAAAATGAAGGAACAAAGGATGCACTTGAAGAAAAAGACAGAAAACAAGCGGAGGAATATAATGAAATCAGAGAGATAAACCTGAAAGCATTAATAAAGTGTGAGGCGGTAATGAAAGCCAAATATGAGTAATATCACATCTTTGAAGCACTTTTGGCTCAGAAAGAAGAAAAAAGGAAAGAAAAAAGATCAAACCATGTTTTCAACTGAACCATTTGTTTTGTGACACTTTCCAAGAGCTGCTGTGAATTCTTTCCAGCACAAAAAATATTTGCATCATCTGCAAATGAAATAAACTGCAATATATCAGATATTTTACATATTCCATTGATGTACAATATGAACAGTTTTGGTCCCATACTGACCTTTTGCTCTCTCTCTCTCTCGCTCTCCTCCCTCTTTCCATTGCTCTCAGGTGGAGGTGGGCAGGTTTTGCCTGATGCTCCTCCAGCAGGCTAGTTTCCTGCTCTTCAGCCAACCCACCTGTTCCTCATCAGATCATCACCTACCAGTATTTAAGGGCTAGCTTGAGCTTTCTCACTTTGGTAGATTATTGATTTGTGATTGTGGTAATATAGCTGTCTGATGATAGTTGTTCTCCCCTGTGAGTCGACAGTGCTAATGCCACCTTCCTGCCTGATTCTTAGAAAACACCTGACCAGTCACATCCCCTGGCATCAGTTTTCTCCAGATACTCAAGTAAGAATCCAGTTCAATCCAAAATACCAAAGGCTACAGAATTTTATCAATAATACAGATTAACAACCTTCTTTTTTTCAGAAAAAAGTGTCCTCCTGTACTGAGAACTGAAGCTCCCCAATGGCACCCCAGTTGAAAACCTGTGTTATACCAGAGTTCCTGTTAAAGCCTTTGAGCTGCACATTGAGAGTCTTGGTTCTTGTTTAGAGTCCACAGCAATCTTCACCATGATTGGTCATAACATAGATGTTTTTTTTATTTAACTAAAAGTTATAATCTCACTGAAATATCTTCAGCACAAGTTGTGAAGTCAAAATATATTTAAAGTAACTAAAGTAAATATTATGTTGTCTCCTTTTTGTTCCACTTTGAATACATATAGAAACCAGCAAGTTATTGGATTTACCATGTAATTTCTTAAGAATTTAGTGTGTGCTTTTCAGTACCACATGCAAAAATGCTTTTATCATTTTATTTAATTTTATTTCTGTAACACTAATTCACAACAGCAGTCATCTCAAGATGCTTTATATTTTATGGCTAAAAACCATGTTAGAAAGAAATCCCACGAATCAGACCCCCCCCCCCCCCCCCTTTCCCCACCTCCAGCAGAATCAGGCTCAGGGAGGGGCAGTCATCTGCCACATGTGGTCAGTTTTGTCTAAATTTAGAGCAAGAAATTAGAGGTCTTCCAGGTCTTCATACCTTTAAGACATGCCTGGTGTTTGATTAGTTGAGTCCTATCATCTGGGTTCCTGAATCAATGAAGCTAATATCATCAGCATACGAGTTAAAATATATGCAGTGATTTCTAATTATACTGAGTAGGGAAACATGCATAATGTAAAATGTATTGGTCCCTGCACAGAACCCTGTGAAACTCTATGACTAATCTTAGTGTGTGAAGAAGACTCACCATTTAAATTTGGAATCTATCAGATAGATATGATTAAAACCAGTGCAGTGCCTTAAATACCAACAGTGTGTTCTAATGATGCCATTGTCCAAATGATCTCTCCATTGAAATACTGTCAAATATTCAGTTTCTATGCCACAATAATTCAGGAGTAACATATATACAAGCTGCTTGTTTATGATGAATCTATTGAGTGAAGTGAGCCCAGCAAAATCCTTCTTATACAGCATGTAATAATTATTAACCTAACACAAGTTTTCTTTAAGGTGTTGCAGATTAAACATTGACTCAGGTGTCAGTGATGTCGTGCTGATGTCAGCAGTGCAGCGTCCTGCCCACTCTGCTGAGAAATGATTGTAACAGGTCAGTGTCAAGTTCATCCATGTAGACCGAAAAAGAATGAAGGAACGAGTTCACATTGTAAGTACAACAGAATATATGTACAGTATGTAAGTACAGGTTTAAAGATGGCTTCTTTTAATACATAATTGTGAATTGATTTATCTGTTTCAGATGTGTGACAACAGTTTAAGCCTGCTGATAGATGAAAGATTGTATTTAGCCAAAAGACCCGAAGAATCAGCACAGTGATATCAGACACACAGCTCAGGTAAGCTCTGCATGATCATCTAATCAAAAATAAGAAATAATATCAGTGATCACACAGACTGCAGGATCAGGATAGAAGTTAAAACTTATACAGTAATGGTGGTCTAACTTTTCTCCTTGTTACAGTGACTTTCAGGGGCACTTGAGGACATTGTGGACACATTGCTAATGGGTGTGGTTAAAGATGCAGCAAAGGACACATCTGACCACAGTCAGCCAAACTTATCAGTAATACTGGATGTGATCTGAAGACAAATAGATCTGAAACTCACAACCAGAGATGACAGCAAGATTTTTTTTTTTATTTTGCCAAATTTGAATGATGCTTTGAATGAAGATTTTGAAGGTTTTTAAGAACTTTTTAAGTTCTGTACAAACCTGCACACTGCAAACAACCCAGAGATCCGAATTTTTAAATGGTTCAGACAAAAAACATGCAGAAAAAATAAAGGTTTAATAATGCGTTTAATTCTTCACTTTGCTTTTAACCCAACAGCCAGCATATTCTGCAGCTGAATGACAGTGACAGCATGGCAGCAGCAGATAGTGAGTGCAGTCACTGACCCTGAAAAAAAAAAGGAAAATTCACTAGTATGATTCACCCCTATATACTTTGAGGGCCTCTAAAATATGGACAGTATGAGGGTTTAAATTTTGACAGGCTTGATTTTTTTTTTTCATGGACTGAGCCTAAAACAGTTTTATATAGTACACTTTTAAAATAATTAAAACTCATTATTTGAACTACTTCCATTTGCTGTCATTTCAGTGTCTGAGCACAGGGTTATTCTGCTGGGGAACAACTGGTCTGAGAGGAGTTCAGTGGGGAACCTCCTACTGAGAGAGACCAAGTTTAAACCAGGGGAAGAATTGGACTGCTGTGTGAGAGTCCAAAGCAAAGAAATAGTTCTTATCAATACACCAGATCTGCTTCATTCCAAGATCTCTGAAGACAAAATAAAGAAACATGTAGAAACCTGTGTGAGGCTCTCTGATCCTGGACCTCATGTGTTCCTGTTGGTTCTACAGTCCGAAAACTTCGCTGAGCATCAAAAAACAAGACTCTGCAGAGTCCTTCAGCTCTTCAGTGATCAATCTTTAGATTATTCCCTGGTAGTAAAATCAACACCCAGAGGGAGGGGACATTCAGGTCAAGGACATACTCATAATCCTGATAAGTCCTTAAAAGAAATGATCAGAAGATGTGGAAACACATCACTAAAGCTTAAAAACCTCGACATTCAGGAGTTACTGAGAGGCTTAAACCAGATTGTAGAAAAGAACAATGGAAAACATGTGATATGTCGTCCCACCACTGAACAAAGGAAAGAAGCTCCTGTTACTGTGGATCATGCTCACTCTGTTAGTAAGTACAGAAAAAAATATATTTACAATAATGTGAAAGTCAACCTCAGTTATTTTAACATAATTTTAGAGCACGTGCTAAAAAGTGCTCTCAATGACTTTGAGATAAAACTGACTGTTTGGAACCAAACACCCAAAATATCCAGCCTGGTTTCTGAGCTGTTTCTGTGGTTAAGGTCAGGTTCAGGTTCAGGTTACTTTAATTGGTGTGCATGAATCCTCCATCCTCATATACACATTCTAAACACAAACACAGACAACAGATAAGCATGATACAACGTACTGAGGAAATAAATCTGCACAGCATCATGTAGGAGAGCAAAGCTATGATTTGTTCATCTGAGTGATAGAAGGACTGCTTACATTTAAGGAAAAAACTCAATTTAAGTTTAGAAGGGTTTTAGCATTGTAGTCATGTTAAGTAAACTACTGAGTAAACTCAAGCTTTACTCTTGAAATTTATTTATGTATAAACTTTACATAGCTGTTCTATTAATTGAGCAACTACAGGGAATATGTTTAGAAATTCCTGAAATTAAAAGCATTCCTGAAGCATAAAAACATCTGTCATCTTCACCCATATGTTCAGTGTTCTCTCAACATGTTCAGTTTCACGCAAAGCTAAATGCTAAATATTTATACATACTTTGAAACTGATTTGTTGTGACTCAGAAAAAGCAGCAGTAGTGTTTCCTGAGTATGAATCAGGGAAGAATGTATAAATAATGCTGAAATATCAAACATTGTTTAAGACATTTTAAATGTGGATCCTACACAGACCCTGTAATAGTCTCTGTATTGGAAAAACCTTTTAGGATCAGATCATCAGTCAGGCTGCTCAGAGGAACTTTTGAAAATAATTTTTCTATTTATTCTTTGACAGGTCATGGACCAGCTTTAAACCTGGTTCTGTGTGGGAGGAGAGGAGCAGGGAAGACGTCAGCAGCAAAGGCCATTTTAGGTCAGACAGAGCTTCATTCAATCTCCAACTCATCAGAGTGTGTTAAACATCAGGGAGAGGTGTGTGGATGTTGGGTTTCCCTGGTGGAGCTGCCTGCCTTGTATGGAAAACCTCAGGAGGCAGTGATGGAGGAATCACTCAGGTGTCTCTCCCTCTGTGATCCTGAGGGTGTCTGTAAAGGAGGAGGCACCTTGGTGTGGAGCAGATTCGTCCTCCGTGAGAAGGAATAACAATAATGAGGGGCTGACTTGGCTGTCTACAATCTCAACAGGCTGGTCCTGTCAGAACCGATGGCTCAGTCTGAAATGAACCCACTGTCCACTCTGTAGTTGTTGTGATTGTCCACTTATTTGTTTATTGCAGGTTTAATCCACAAATATACATCCAGGTGATAATTGTGGGGAATGAGGAAGAAGGTGGAGTTGACTATGTGATATTGGGTGAAATGATGTAAGATGGAGTGAGGTGGTGTGGTTTAGTCTCATGGCCGCACACCACTAACCCAGCATGAAAGAGGAGAAAGAAAGTTTGCACAGGAATAAACATCTGCTGATCATCTAAGCGAACAGCTCCGACTGACTTCTGGTCCTCTCGCTTCTGCCCGATGAGGAGACGGACTCAGAATCTTCTGATTGGTGCAGGGGGATGGGCCGATTTGACGTTGGTTAGGGGGGTAGTACTGCCACTATTTAGTCCACAGCATGTAAGGCAATGGCTGACTGGATGGCCTTTTGTACAGTGTCCATGCCTTCATCCTGGTCATACCTGTGGCTCCCCTCACTGATAAAGACAAGGGAGAGTTAGAGACCATCCAGAACACATTCAGCTCTCAAGTCAATGACTTCACCATGATTCTGCTCATTGTGGAGTCAGATCCTACAGACCCAGCTGTTGTTAACGTTCTAAAGAGAAACAAGAACATCCAGGATCTCTGTGAGAGCTGTGGAGGAAGATCTGTTGTTCTCAACATCAAGGACAAACAGCAGATCCCAGAACTGTTGGAGACTGTGAAAAAGATGAGTGCTGTGGGATCTGAAAGCTTTACAAAGGAAAAGTTAATCAACGCTCAATTTAATGTACAAACTGTAAAAGAGAGACAGAGAAGAAGAATTAAAGATGTCAGTAATGGTGGAGGAATGAGCAAAATGGCAGCAAACAAATGTCACAGCAGAGAGCCTCTCAGGATGCTGATGGTTGGAAAGACTGGCAGTGGGAAGAGCGCAAGCGGAAACACTATTTTGGGCAAAGAATGTTTTGAATCACATCTCAGTCCCAGTTCAGTAACAACCTCTTGCCAGAAAGCAGAGGGAGAGATCGATGGACAGCCTGTTGTTGTGGTCGACACCCCCGGATTGTTTGACATGAGTCTGTCTAATGAGGATGCTGAAAAGGAGGTTCTGCAGTGTTTCAACATGTTGGCTCCTGGACCTCATGTGATCTTACTGGTGCTGCAGATCGGTCGCTTTACACAGGAGGACAAAGAGGTTGTGAAAATGACCAAGAAGATTTTTGGTGAGGATTCAGGAGATTTTATCCTTGTTGTATTTACCAGAGGTGATGATCTGGGCGATCAATCAGCTGAGAGTTTCATAGAAAAAGACTCTGATGGATTTCTCAAAGAACTCATTGATGAATGTGGAGGGAGATACCATGTCCTCAACAACACTGATCAAAGAAGCTATCGGCAAGTCGGTGAGCTGCTGATCAAAATTCAGACAGTGGTCCGTAAAAATGGTGACCAGTACTATGAGATACCAATAAAACAGCAGCTGAAGATGGTTATGAATGAGCTGAAAGGAATGGAAAGAGAGAGAAAAAAACATTGAGGACCTTAAAAGTAAATATGAACATGAAATTAGTGCTCTGAGAAATAAATTGGAAGAAGAGTCTAAAATGCGAGATGCTGTGAAAGATGAAAAAAAGAAGAAAAAAATGAGAGAGATGTTGACAGAGATGGAGGAGAAGTTAAAGGAAAAACATGAGAAAGAACTGCATGACTTGAAGAAGAAAAAGATAAATAGGTGCACCATCTTATAATAATGCTGGTCATGATTTAAGGGTCTTCAGAATACTCCACAGAGAAAACCACAGAGAAAACCAAGGTGATTTCAATCTTATTTTTTCTGTAAAGGCAGAAACAGGAGGGACCATATTTGTATGAAAGGATTAAGCTCTAAGTTATCAGCTGGTGCTAGCTAGCTTAGTTAGTTAGCTGCATTGATAAAGTGGCAGGTGCACCTCACAAACAGATACTTAATTAGTGTTACATAAGAGATACAATACTAAAAACTGATTAAATAAACTGGAACACTATTTTTTTTTATATTTATATATATACATAGTGACACCCTGTGAGAGCTGGGCTGCTTTAGGAGGTCATGAGGGGAACTAGTTGGAGCCGTGCTGGCTGATTGGCCTCCAGTATTTAAGCTGGCAGCATGGTCTCTCTCTCTTTGGGCTTTTGCTTTCTTTTGATTGTCTCATACCACGCATCCAGACATTCAGTAGTGTGTACCACGCACACACTACTGAATTACACAGTTTGGGT
The DNA here is from genome assembly GCF_007364275.1 of Archocentrus centrarchus. Taxonomy (NCBI): domain Eukaryota; kingdom Metazoa; phylum Chordata; class Actinopteri; order Cichliformes; family Cichlidae; genus Archocentrus; species Archocentrus centrarchus. The sequence goes on from NC_044364.1 coordinate 7,255,127, forward strand.
TACGTTAATTATGTTACTTTAAATAAATCTTAATTATCATCATGTGTGGCCTCCTCCAGTTTGTCCTTCCCTTGAGCCAGGCTATGACTCTATAGTTTTTACTCTATTTTTGACTCTATTTTTTTTTTATATATATCTTGCATTATTCATGTTCAAAGACCATTGCATTAATAAACCTGACTGAACTTTTACATCCAGAGTCCTGCTTTTTCAGTCCACTGTACCATTGGCCTTGTCAGAGGTCAGTGAGGAGATGAGCAAATGTATCATTCTTCTGTCTCCAGGACCACACGTCTTCCTGTTGGTGTTGCAGATTGGCAGATTAACATCAGAGGAGAAGGAGACGCTGAAACTCATCAAGAAAAAGTTTTAGGGATAAATTCAGAAAAGTTCACCTTCATTCTTTTCACAAGAGGAGATTCACTGGAACAAGAGGAGTTGTCTATTGAAGAATACATTAACGATAAATGTGATGATTCCTTTAAAAAATTAATTGCAGAATGTGGAGGAAGATATCATGTGTTCAATAACTATGATAAACACAGTCAGACACAAATCACTGAGCTAATAACCAAGATTGATGCCACGGTGAACAACAGTGGTGGAAACTGCTTCACAAATGGGATGCTGCAAGAGGCTGAAGCAGCGATACAGAAAAAAATGGAGATGCTGCTGCAAGAGAAGGAAGAAGAGATGAAGAGACAGAGGGAGGAGCTTGAAAGAAAACATGAGGAAGAAAAGAAGATGATGCAAAGAAGGATTGAAGAACAGAAAGCAGAAATTGATCGGAAAAGAAAACTGAGAGACCAACTACTCAAAGAATTACAGGACAACATCCGAATTCAGTCTGAAGAGAGAAAGAAAGAACAAGAACTTAGAGAAGAAGAAGACAGGAGGCAGAAAGAAAAGGAAGAAATTCAAAAACAGGAGTTGGAACAAAAAATTGATGAAATGGAGAAAAAACTAAAATCAGAGTCAGAATCAAAGGCAACAACTGACAAAGAGTTCGAACAGTACAGAGACAGAATAAGAGAGCAGGAAAAGACTTCGGAGAAGGAAAGAAAAAAATTGGAGGAAAAACGAAAACAAGAAGATGAACAGAAAGACCAGAATCTCAGGGAGCTCCAAGAAAAATACGATCAAGAAAGGGAAAAACTTGAACGTGAGAGCGAAGAAAAGGAGGAAAGAATCAAGAGAGAACAGGAAGAGAAGCTGAAAGAGTTGGAGGAGAATTATAAGAAACAAATTGAGAACATGCAGGAAAACATGGAGAAGTTTAAAGGAGAGGCCAGAAGAACAGCTGAAGAATTCAATGAATTCAGAGAGAAAAATGAAGCTGAGCTAGAAAAACTCATAGAAGAGGCAAAGGCTCTGAGGAAAAACATACACTGGAGAAGCAGGAGGAATATGAAAGATTAAACGATCTCTCTTCCCACAAAGTAAAGTGTCTGAAGCATGAAATGGATGAACTGCAGAACAAACATAAAGGAGAACTGACCGGCTTAATCCTGATGCTTCTGACTCAAAAGAAAGAAAACAAAAAAAAAAAAAGAAAAATGAAGGAATCACACAGAAGAGAGGAGGAGAGGCTTAGAAAAGAGCTTTCAAAGGAGAACACGGAAGAAGAGAAGGAAGAAATTAATAAAGAAAAAGCAAAAGCAGGAAATGGAAGGCTTGAAATCATGAAGTTCCTTTTTAAAGGAATTTCATGATTTTTTATCCTGTACTATAAAACTATCCAGACTGGTTATAGCTGGGGATTTTAATATTCATATCGATGATGAAGCTGATCTCTTTGCCAAGAGTTTTATCAGTGTCATGGAATCATTTCATTTTACCCAGCATGTATCTGGCCCCACGCATGACAAGGGTCACACTCTGGACCTTGTTTTTACCTTGGGTTTAAAAGTTGACTCTATTTATTCAAATGATATTCTTATTTCTGACCATCATTGTGTCTTTTTTAACTTGTCTTATCATGTGACTCTATCACCTGTTAGACGTGTGGTTAGCTCTCGCATCATCAGCCCCTCGTCAGCAATCATTTTCTCCGACAGATTTAACCTATTTTTATCTCCGTTTGACGATGTTGATCACTTAACAAATCTCTTTTATGACTATTGCCTTTCAATTTTAGATGAAATTTGCCCGGTAATATCTAGATTAGCTCCTGTTTTTAAAACGTCGCCCTGGATAAATGACAGCATCCGCTCCTTAAAGCGCTCCTGTCGCAAAGCTGAGCGTCTATGGAGAAAATCTCGCTTACATGTCCATCGTCTATACCTGAAGGATCTTTTAGCTGATTTTAATAATTCTGTTAAAGATGCGAGGGCTTCCTACTTTTCTCAGCTGGTGATGAGAAGTAGAGGAAATCCAAAGGTGTTTTTTGACACAATTACTGATATCGTTACTCCTGCTCTACCCTCTGTGCCAATTTTTTCAAGTGAAGATTGTAATAATTTTCTATCCTTTCTGATAGACAAGGTCAGTAATTTAAGATCCAATATTTCGCACCCAGGTTTTTCAATAGCCATTTCTCTTCCAGCCCGGTCTGTTACTCTGGAAAGCTTTTCTCCTGTTTCCTTACCTGAGCTGATAAAATTGGTTGAATCATTGAAAGTATCTTCATGTACTCTGGACATCCTGCCTGCACCACTGTTCAAAAATGTCTTTCGTCACATCAGTCCATGCATCCTTTCCATAATTAATACGTCATTAGCCTCTGGCCGTGTTCCAGCTTATCTTAAGACTGCTGTTATTCATCCTCTTTTAAAGAAATCTAATCTTGACACTACTACCTTTAATAATTACAGACCAATTTCTAAACTGCCTTTTTTAGCTAAGATTTTAGAGAAGGTTGTAGCTAATCAGCTTTCAGCCTTCTTAGAAAAACATAATATTTTTGACAAATTTCAGTCTGGCTTTCGGAGAGTCCACTCCACAGAAACAGCTCTCCTTAGAGTTTCAAATGACATTTTGTTGAGTAGTGATGCAGGAGAATGTTCTATATTATTGCTGTTGGATCTCACGTCTGCCTTTGATACTGTGGACCATACAATTCTGCTTGATAGGTTGAAACACTGGGTCGGTGTATCAGGATCTGCTTTGAAGTGGTTCGCCTCCTATTTATCTGAACGATCCTTTCATGTGGCTACTTCTGATTTCAGGTCCTCTTGTGCTTATCTCTCTTGTGGTGTCCCCCAGGGCTCTGTTTTGGGGCCTTTATTGTTTCTTTTATACTTACTCCCGTTAAAGCACATCCTGGGTACCTTTGACGGAATTTCATATCATTGTTACGCTGATGACATTCAACTTTATATCTCCTTTAAGCACGAACATGTTTCTAGGCTACAGGTGCTAACTTTGTGCTTAGACTCTATTAAAACATGGTTGGCAGACAATTTTCTCCAACTAAATGAGGATAAAACGGAAATACTTATCTGTGCCCCAGATAGATTTGTGCCCAATATAATGGAAGCCTTAGGTCCCCTCGCAAAATTTGCTAAGTCCTCCATTAGGAACCTTGGGGTCACATTTGATTCTGCCTTCACTTTGGACACTCACGTCAAGTCTTTGGTTCATTCTTGTTTCTACCACCTAAGGAACATTGCCAAATTGAGTCCCATTGTGTCACACTCGGAACTTGAGATTGTCATTCATGCATTCATATCTTCCCGTCTGGACTATTGTAATGCCTTGTTTAACTGTCTTAGCAAAAGCTCTTTAGAACATTTACAAGTTGTTCAAAATGCAGCGGCAAGGCTTCTTATGAAATCCTCTAAGTATTCTCATATTACCCCGCTTCTGATCAAGCTTCATTGGCTCCCCGTGAAATTCAGAATCCAGTTTAAAATTTTAGTTCTTACTTTTAGAGCATTCCATGGACAAGCACCTTCTTACATCAGTGAACTCCTGCATCCATATACTCCCATCAGATCATTGAGATCATGTGACCAGGGTCTCCTGGCTATACATCCCTCAAGACTCAAAATGAAAGGAGACAGAGCTTTTGCCTCTGTGGCACCCCGTCTGTGGAGTTCTCTCCCTGTCTCCCTGAGAGCAGTGGATTCGGTGGCATCTTTTAAAGGACAGTTAAAAACTCATCTTTTTAATATTGCATTTGCTTAATGTTTTCTTTGTACTTTGTTTTACTGTTGTGAAGCACTTCGTGGCAGCTGCCTCAAGAGGTGCTATATAAATAAAGTTTTACTTACTTACTTACTTACTTAAAGAGGGAATCTTTGACCCAAAAAAAAGTAGACTATGAAACAAAAGAGAAAAATCTGTCCATCAAGCATGAAAAAGAAAAGAAAAAGAAATTGATTTAAAAGCAAAACTTTTAGCAAAGCAGCAAGAAAATAAGAGGAAAGAATTATATGAATTAAATAAAAAACACAAGCAAAAATTTGAGGAATTCAAACAAAAGCTTCTGAAGGAAAATGTAACAAATGAGAGAGAAAAAATGGACGAACTGCAGAAGAAACAGAAAAAAGAAATGAATGAAGTGAAACAAAAACTTGGGACCCAAGATGGAGACAGTAGCAAGAAAGAACAGGAAGAAATCCAGAAGAAACATGAAAAAGAAATTAGTGAGTTGAAAGAGACATTTTTGATTGAAGAGCAGAATCAGTCCTGCTTTGTCTCATGAACAAAGATGTTGTCATGAAGACATTTTATCCACATTCATTAATATGTAACTAGAATCATGTTTTCTTTTGTCCACTCTGTTTTGTTGTATACGTTTCTAATTATCAGGAATTATGGATGATAATCCAAGGAACTATTTTTAACCTCTCAGGAGCATCCTGTAATCACATAGAATTGGTAAATCATGCCCTAATTTAGATACCTGCTAATTAATAATTAACTATGTACTAAGTGTACTAAGAGTCTGTGGGGACATATTCAATTCTGGAATTAGACTCGAGTGGTCTTTAGAGGAACCACGTTAGTGATTTATGTTGTTTTTTTAGCTCAACTGTTTAAAAAAAAAAAAAAAAGTTGAGCTATTTTCAGCCTTGGCAGTGGCATCTCTTCCACGTTGGCCATAACCATAGATACATCTACTAAAAATCTCAGACGAGTTTGATTCTCAGTGACCTTGACCTCAAGCTAAAGGTTAGAGGTCAAGTTTTCTGAAGCTCAGCGGTGAAAGTCAGCGAGGATTTGAAAACGATGGGTACGGTGAGCATTGACCGCCAGTCAGCTGACAGCTAGCAAGGCAAGCTGGCTGTTAGAGCAGAGGGAACGTACATCTCCAAAAACATCGGAGCACTTCTGCAATTCAGTGATATCTTGATAAACCAAGCAGATATTTGAGATTTACACAGCTACATTCTCACACAAAAACATTGGAAACATTTATTTTGTGTCACAGAAATTATACACTTTTTGGCCTCTCTCCTTCAGCCAAAGATTTTAGAATGACTATTTCTCAAACCGGTTTCAATCTGCTCAGCAGCGCTCTTTTTAAGCTGAATTTTATTTTTTATAGTTTTACATGTTTTTTAAATGCACATTTATTGATGTTGTACTTAAAAGAAAAAGAGAAAATACCATTCAGGGATGCACTGATGTTGTGTTTGTGTTAACTGATTGATATGAGCCCCTTCCTTTAGCTGTTGTTGACTTTAAATGATCAATCATATTCATGTGGATGTACACCACTTCCATTGTAACCTGCCATTTCTCAGCCTGCTGATGCTTTTTGTTTTTTGCATTTCTCCTGTAATATTTTTACTCTAAACCTTTCTTTGTGTCCAGAAGTTTGAAAGGACTTTAAAGGGCTTTTTACATTTTTTATAGAATTAGTATCTTGCAGCATATTCATTTGAGGTTATGGAGGGTGCTGTGATTTCATTTGTTTTCTGGGAGTTAATATCCAAATCGGATCACCATTAAAGCTCCATTAAGTCTCTGAAAGCTCCCATAAAGTTCAGGGACTTTAGTTTTTCCTCAAAATGAACAATCCAGTCTAAATGTCGTTTGTCTTTATTGGACACAATTTTAGAATTCAAGGACACCCCAAAAATCAAAGTGGAAAAAAAATGATGTAGCAGGCTTGTCCATGGTGCTGAAATTTCATTGCAGCAACTCAAAATGGTGCTCGGGAGTTTGTATGGCCCCCATGTCCTTTTATGCATGTCTGACAGTGTCGGTGCTCCTAGTGAGATGATGGATGATATCCTGAAGGATCTCCACCCAGATCTGGACCAGGGCATCACTGAACTCCTGGATAGTCTGAGGTGCAACCTGGAGGGTATCAGATGTACTGAAACATAATAAACCAGAGGTGTTGTGTTGGATTTAGGTGAGGTGAATGTTTGGGCCAATCAGTGGTATCAAATTCTTCATCCTTCAGGGTCTGCCTGCAAACAGTAAATTAAATTACAGCAAGATCTTTTTTTTTACAGAAATTTATTGGCATCCAGCTGCCAGTAAGCACTATAGAATTTAGCCAATTAACACATGTATGGATGGACAACACACATTTGAAATCCAAAGCTCGGGTCATGGTTGCCCCCCCAGGCCATAGTTTGGACACCTCTGCCCTACAGTATAGCAGGGGAGTCAAACTCAATCACAGGCCAGGCCAAAAATTGAAAACACAGTCTTAAGTCATGGGCCAAACAGTAAAAATATTTTAATCAGCAATATGAATTTGAATGGGCATAATAAAGGAACCTTTTCTTCAACATATTAAATAAAATACAAAATTTGATAAAAAAAAATAAATAAATAAATAAAAAAATAACAAAAGGAAAAATGAAAATGTTTCAAGCTGATAAAAATTTTACATTTTTTCAGATTATAAAATGTGATGTGATATCAGCAAAAAGTCTAGAAACAAGAAACTAAAAGCTATTTAGTTTTCTCTCTTATTCCATTTCTTACTTACTTTCCATGAACTGAGAATTTTCCTCTTATAAGCTCGCTGTTTGTGTTACGGTGCTTATGAACACTGATCAGTGTTTCATTGGCAACGGGAAAACGGGTTTGAACAGGTCTTGACCTGTGGACAGCTGTTGCAGTGCATAGTGGGATTTATAGTATAAGTGGTGGGAGCACTATTTACTGGTGGGCCATTAATAATAGCCACATGAAATTATCTTGTGAGACAAAGTTATATTGTGGGCCTTGAGTTTAACACATGTGCAAATATAGAGTTGATATAAAGGTGAAATTCAGTGAATGAATCTAAGCATCGTCAGCTTAACTTGATGTAACCTGAGTATGAACACCGCAGTCTCTGCCCTGTTTTGTTCTTCTAATTGCACTGATGGATGAACACTTGGCATATGCCTGTGCAGCTTGTTTGTGGCGCCTGCTCGATATGAAATCTTAACTTTGGAGTCTACTCTCTGCCTGTCACATTAAAATGTGCCTAAACTTTACTACGTTTTCTGTCAATAATTTTCCTCACTGTTCCCGCGTGGAGCCTCTATAAAGGGCAACTTCCTCTAGCTTTTTCCTGTCTCCGAGCGAACTTTGCACGAGCCTCCCTCTTTCGCGACCGACCGTGACTTTTTCACATCGATGGGTGAGTGTCGTCTTCTTAGGCTGAAGATTGGTTTTGTTTTTTCACTGTAACACTTAGCATGGTTTAATTTTATCCTCAATAAACTGACAGGAATAAAGACACGCTGACACCGTTCGGGTGAAAACAGCTTTAATCTGGCTCAGGTGCGTAATGCAGAAAAAGTAAATTATAGGTATGTCAAAAAAAATATATATAATTGTAATAATAATTGGATTATTATGAAAGTGAAATCACTGGACCCTTTCAATGATACCAAGATAAACTTCATAGTAAAATAAATAAGGAAGTTGTCACATGTTAAGTTACGCAAAAAGTGAAGCTTCTCCAGGCACTGGTAAAACAGTAACCGATTCACTGTACTTGCTGTAACTTTATCTTCTAGTTTTTATGATTCTGGTACCATTAGGAGCTCTCCATGATTATACTGTGCAAATTCCAATATATAATAGTTTTAATTAAAACATGACTGATCGAAAACAAGTGGAAAACAAGTGTATACCCGGCGAGGACCATTAAACGGATTGATCGATCAGAAAACTTAAGGTTATGTATATAACCCCGGTTCTCTGAGTAGCATGAGTGAGTGTCTCACTATGGGAACGCCTCCTGCGTGACCTCATCAGAAGCTCAAATGTCATTACACCAGCCCTTACAGGCTGGCTCAGCGACGCTCATGTCAGGGAGGGGCCAGAGCCTCCCTATATAATAGGCCGACATAGCGTCAGATGTCATTCAAAACAAGCCCACCTCTTCCTCGCTTCCATTGCAAGGAGGGTGGTCTGGTGAGACACTCACTCATGCTACTCAGAGAACCGGGGTTATATACATAACCTTAAGTTCTCTTTCATAGCATTCGTTTCGTGTCTCACTATGGGAGAAAAACTGACTCCCGGATTGCCAGACATGCCTGTTAAGAAGACAACTGTCCCCAATAGCACTTCACAGGGGCACAGCCCCCACTTAGGAAGAACCTGCACTGAGGACCGAATGCGCCAGGCTAGGTGCTGTAACATCTAGCTTGTAAAAGCTAGCAAATGTGTGAGGTGAAGTCCAGCACGCAGCTGCACACACCTCCTGCATGGAGACCCCCTTAAAGAGCGCCCATGAGGTTGCCAGACCTCTGGTGGAGTGTGCCCGCAACCCAGCAGGAGGCTGAAGATCCCTGCTGGCATAGGCCAGGGCGATTGCTCCTACTATCCAATGGGAAAGGCGCTGTTTAGACACTGGCCTCCCCCTATGTGGTTTAGCCCAAGACACAAACAGCTGGTCGCTTTGCCTAAAGTCCTGGGTTCTGTTCATATAAATCCGAAGAGCCCGGACTGGACACAGGGTATGCAGCCGCTCTTGCTCCTCAGAAGTGAAAGGTGGCGGATTAAAGGCAAGCAGTTCTATAGGGGAACACGTGCCCATAACCTTTGGAATAAAAGCGGGGTTAAGCCGCATACTGACCTTTGTATCACCTGGGGAGAACTGAATGCACGACTGGTTCACTGAAAGAGCATGCATCTCCCCCACACGCTTAGCCGAAGCTAAAGCGATCAGTAGAGCTGTCTTCAAGGACAGCAATTTTAACTCAACCTGTTCCAGGGGTTCAAACGGGGGACAGGAGAGTGCAGTTAACACTGTGGGAAGATCCCACAATGGAGCCAGTGGCTTGGATGTAGGCAACTTACAGCGTGCACCCTTCATGAAACGACGTAACAGGGGATGCTGACCTACCGTCTGCCCCTCAAAACCGATATGGCAAGCTGAAATGGCTGCCAAATACACCTTGATGGTGGAGAAGGCTTTACCCTTGTCAATCAGGGCCTGAAGAAATGACAGAATCACAGCCACAGAGCACTGAAAAGGGATGGCCTGTGATTCTAAGCACCAGTTTTCAAACACACGCCACTTATGCTCATACAGCGTCCTAGTAGATGATGCTCTAGCACACTGAATAGTGTCAATAACACTACGAGGGAGCCCGGCTGTGTTCAGGTTAAACCACTCACGGGCCAAGCCCACAGAGCTAACCTCTCCGGGTGGGGGTGGAATATTTCCCCCCGTGCCTGAGACAGCAGATCTCTGCGTAATGGCAATGGCCATGGTGGGCTGCACAGCAGCTGAAAGATCTCCGCTAGCCAGTGCTTTCCTGGCCAGCGTGGGGCTATCAGGATCACAGAGTGACCTCTCTCCCTCACTCTGGCCAGAGTTGGGGAAATGAGGGCCACTGGGGGAAAAGCATAAAGGAGGGTCCTTGGCCACTTGTGAGCCAGTGCATCCACCCCCAGTGGTGCTCTCTGATCGTGCAGGGAGAAAAACAGGGGGCACTGAGCATTCTCCGCTGATGCAAAAACGTCCACAGTCGCCTGACCGAACCGCATCCAGATCTGCTTCACCACCTCGGGGTGAAGTTTCCAGTCTGCATAGAGTGGACTGCCCCTGGATAAAAGATCTGCCCCAAAGTTCAGGATTCCTGGCACATGAGTTGCTCTCAGTGACAGCAGGTGGATGCTGCTCCAGACTATCAGTCTGTGTGCCAGTGTGTGTAACCTGGGGGACCTCAGGCCCCCTTGTCTGTTGATGTAGGCCACCACAGTGGAGTTGTCTGACCTCACTAAAACATGATGGCCTCTCAGCCACGGGAGAAAATGTTTTAGCGACAGATGAACTGCCAGCAATTCCAGACAGTTTATGTGGGTAGTGCGCATGTGAGGGCCCCACCTCCCATTCACTGCTCTCCCCTCGTGAGTGGCACCCCAGCCTACAAGGGAGGCATCTGTGGAGACCACCTTCCTGGTTAAAACTGTCCCCAGGATAACGCCTTGAGACAGGAAGCCTGGCTTCTTCCACTGGCGAAGAGCAAGTGAACAATCTGAAGAGACCCTCACGCGACAGTGGCCGTTGTAGTGGGGTTCCAGTCCCTGCGAGCCCACCCAACGCTGAAAACTTCTCATGTGCAGGCGTCCCAGTGGTATCGCCACTACAGCGGAAGCCATCAGGCCCAGCAGTCTCTGGCACTGTTTGAGAGTAACTGTGTTGCCTCTGCGAAACAGTGCAAGGGATGACTGAATGGTCACTATTCTCTCTGAGGTGAGAAACGCTCTCACCTGGAGGGAGTCTAGACTGAGCCCTATAAATGTTATGCATTGAGTTGGTCTCAATATGCTCTTTTCCACATTTATCTGGAAACCCAAACTCTCCAGATGGTGTATAAGAGCATCTGTGTGACAAACCACCTCCTGACAGGAGGGGGCTGCCACCAGCCAGTCGTCGATGTATGTGGCTACTCGAATGCCCCTTTCCCTGAGTGGGGTCACTGCTGCCTCGGTGCATTTTACAAAGACCCTTGGGCTCAGTGACAGGCCGAATGGCAGAACCACAAATTCGTATGCTATCCCCTGGAAAGCAAATCTTAGATACTTCCGGTGTGGGGGATATATGGGGATGTGGAAATAGGCATCCCTCAGGTCGATTGATGTGAACCAGTCGCCTGCTCTTACAAACCGTAGCAGCGAGGCGTGGGTCAGCATCCTGAACTTGTATTTTCTTAAGTGCTGATTTAGAGCACGGAGATCCAGAATGGCTCTCATCCCCTTCCCCCCCTTCTTTGGGACAAGGAAGTACCTTGAATAGAAACCGCTGTGGGCTTCCTTGGGGGGGACAACTCTTATAGCCCCTTTGTTTATTAAGGTGGCAATTTCCTCCAAGAGAAAACCGGCAGACTCGCCCTGGGCATGAGAGTAAATAATTCCTTTGAATTGTGGTGGAGCGACATTGAATTGAAGCCTGTAGCCCTTTTCTATTGTCCTCAACACCCATGCTGACTGAGTGCATGTGGCCCAGCTCTCCATGTGAAGAGACAGCGGGCTCACTGGCCACTTTGTCAGAGACGGTATATTGGCGCCCCCTTGTGGCTGGGGCGCGTAACATACGTCGCCCCGGTGGCCTGTCACCTCGCTCACCTTCGGTGAAGGTGGCGGGACCGTCTGACTTGTCACAGCCGTGGGAGTGCGAATCTCCACGGGCTGCGTTATGGCAGACAGTACTGATCTGTTTTTCAGCATGTTTATCTTTATTATTTTTTTTTTTTTCAAGTGTTTTACAACACCTGACAGCGCCCTCGGCAAACTGCCTGGATGCGCATGTCGGGACTTTTTTAATACAGAATGCATGAGAGAAGTGTTTGTGCAACAACTTTGCAAACTTCGACGCTGTTTCTGCACGGTGGGTCCGGTGAGAGGAACGCCGACCCGAACACTGCACTCTGTGTGGAACATGTCCCATTGAACTTGCTCTGGAACGGAGCTGGGTGGGGGCAGAGCGGCCCAAAGGGACAAGCTGGGCTCGCTCTTCCCTAGAGGGGAGGCTGTCAGGCCGACCGCTTCTTTTTCCTCCCGGTCGCGGCAGCGGGGAGAGGAGGAGGAGCTGCTTGAGGTCTGGCCTGGGGGGACTGCTTCCTAGCCCATGGATTCTTGGGAGTCCCTGCAGCTTGGGGGGCTGCCTGCGCCTTAGGCACCTTAGGGATTCTAAAGCCGGGGGCCGGGTGAGACGCTGCCTGCGCGTATGACTGGCGTGGCGCCGCTGGGGTGGCGTGCTGAGCCCTCCTCGGCAGGCAGACTTTCAAAGCCTCATCATCTCTCTTTTTCTCCTCACATCTCTTCTGCATGGAGGTAACAGCTGCACCGAAGAGACCTTGAGGGACGACAGGTGTGTCGAGGAGCTCCTCTTTTTCCTTAGTCGTCAGGTTGGTAAGCCCAAGCCAGCGTGCCCGCTCCTGGAGAACCATGAGACCCATGGCTCTCCCAGTAGCCTGTATCGCTACTTTGTGGAGGCGGAGGACGTGGTCAGTTATAACACAGATTTCTTCCCACACAGTGGTATCTGGTTTAGCCGTCATGTCCTCTTCTAGCTCAGCTTGGTATGCCGTTAAGATGGAAGAGGCATTTAGGGCTCTCGCTGACAGAGCCGCTGCCTTGTAGCACTTATCCGTGAGGCTGGACTGGAAGCGGTCTGCCTTGGAGGGAAGGGACGGGGCCGACGAAGACAGGGAGGTCTTCGGGTGAAGATGGCTCGCTACCAACGGCTCCACTTGTGGCATCTGGCGGAGACCGAGGGATTCCATCCCCTCACAATCCAACAGGGAGCTTCCCACGATGGGGTGCTTCTCGCTGTATGGTTTTGCTTTCCATGTCACCGCTATCTCGTCGAGTAGCTCCGGTAACACAGGCAACATCTGCTTACCCGTCTTTTTCGCCTTAGGCAATTTCTTACCATCAAAACGCGATTTTACAACCTCGTTTTGCACGGCGGGCCACGGGATGTTGAGCCTAGCGGCTGCGCGCTTGCACATGTCCTGCATATCGAGATCCAGGGGAGACGGCGCCGCAGGTTTATCAACCTCGCCGGTAGCCGTGGGCTTCGCAGCCCAGCTGATGCTAGCCATGGAGTTGGAGTCTTCCTCCTCGTCGTCATCTGACAACAGGAGCTCCGAGTCGGCCGACTCGTCTCCACCCTCGTTAGCATCTTCTCCTAAGATGATCCCAGCAGCGGAGAAGCCCTCACATCCTTTGTCAGCCTCGAGCAACGGGAAAGCGGTGGCGATGGGCAGAGGGTCTGCCTCTGCCCAGCTGGGGCCAGGCGTTGCCGCCAGGTCCCCGGGCATTTCCATTTCTGCCTGCGGTGCAGCAGCCTCACCTAGCAAAGGGTCGCTGCCCGATAGATTAGCTTGGCGAGCTAACCTGCGGCGGAGCAGTTTGCGTGGAAAGGCCGCACAGTGGATACAGTCGTGAGTAGACGTTAGGGCAGCCTGAGCGTGGGATAATCCCAGGCATGCCGCACACACAGGGTGTGTATCCCAGGAAGAAATCTTGTTGCCGCAAGGACAAAATTTCCCAACTTCGTTTGGGTTGTTAGTCGTAGCCATGGTTAGCTAGAGGACTATGAACGCTAGCGAGCCTGACACCTGATTGAAGTGCGGAGAATATTGCTATTCCTCGGCTAGCGTGAGGAGAAAAGTAGTTCTACTTCTCTACAGGTATTGCTACCTAATGTGAGAAAACCGCTAGCGCCAATGGATATTGCTACCAAAGGGTGAAGCTAGTGGTACTTTATTAGCAAAGTGTTGCTACTTTGCTTTGGGATAGTATTGCTACTTCCCAGGGTGAAAGTATTGCTACTGAACACCGGCACTAGCTACAGGACAGTATTGCTACTGCTTGCAAACTAGCGAACAACTGAAAAGTTGGGAACAAAGCGCCCGGTGACCGAGTTGTGCACTCGAATCTGTGGACAGTTTAGCTTAGCACCCAATAGCACAGTTGTCAACAGGCTTCTGTGAGAAGCGAGAAGAGGTTTTTGAATGACATCTGACGCTATGTCGGCCTATTATATAGGGAGGCTCTGGCCCCTCCCTGACATGAGCGTCGCTGAGCCAGCCTGTAAGGGCTGGTGTAATGACATTTGAGCTTCTGATGAGGTCACGCAGGAGGCGTTCCCATAGTGAGACACGAAACGAATGCTATGAAAGAGAACACCATTTCAGTCATGTGACCACATAACGCTTAACCGCCGGCGATGAATTCCGCATGAAAGAAAAGGAACTTTGCATTATCTGATTTTGATGGTATCAGGCAGACAGAAAACATCTTAAAGTAATGCCCTATGTACCTATAAAGATGTCATATACATCCGATCCTTGATTTTGAAAGCGTTGAATGCAAGTATAATGTTAAAGTCAAGCGTAAACACAGAAAGAAGCAATGTATTTTCACGAATCGAAAACGAGACGAAAGTAGAGGGATTCTTCTAGGTCATAGCAGGAATCACCGGAAAATACTAAGAATTAGCCACTTTAAAGACCGTAATTTAAGGAGCGTACAGCAACCTTGGGAAACGTTGAGCGCATGCGCGCTAATACATTGTGATGAACGGTTTCGGTTTCAGCCACTCTTGGGATTATGTCTCACTGTAACTTCTGTTTCTTTATATGCAGCATACCAGACTCACCAGTTTCACAACTATGAAAATAAGATAACTGGAAATATGGCTTTGATAAAACTGGTTACAGACTGTGATAGTTTCTTTGGACCACTTTTAGCTTTAATGGCAAACATTTCATCAAATCTTTAAATGAGTTCCATCCCATCATTCAAGGTTTTATTTTTCATCCACAGTTCTTCAGGTTTTCTTCCTTAGTTATTCTCTTTGCGTGATACAGGCCAATAACACTATGTAACATCATTTATTTTATAACTCTTTTTACTGTAAAACAACAGAAAATGTCATTTATTCCTGTCAAAATTTGCTTTTGTGGATTTTAGAATTATTATTATTTTTTTGCCTCAAAATACATAAATACATCAATACACAAACACATACATTTTTTTCTTCTGACATTTTTACCATTTTCATGGGTAGTTTTTGAAGACAAAACAGCTTGGAAATGGACTAAAACCTAAATGAAAACCAGTTCTAGGAAAACATAGTTTAAACCCAAAGACAAGACAAAAGTGAAAATTTATTACCCTTGCATCAGTTAGGTTTAACCTGCAGTAATGCTCCAATGGAAGGCTCTTACCCATTTGCTTTGTTAAATCCGAGCAGTGATTTTTATTTGTAATTTTACTTATTTATTTATTTTTTGGGCAGGCAGTATCTCTCAGTTTGTAGGACAGAGTAATTATTCAGGTCAGCTACCAGTGATTTAAAGTTGCAAGAAAGTATTTATATGTAATGTTTCAACCAGGGTTGAAATGGTGACATTTCTGGATTCAGGCTCAGTTCTAATTCAGATGAATGTGACTTATTTAAGGTGGAAATGGGCTGTACCCTCCAAACAAGAAAAAGAATATTAAATATTGACAAAGTAAACAAGCATTTTTTATGTTTTTCTACACTAAAAGTGGTTCATTCTTTACCCTTCATGAAGGGTAAAACCTGAAAGCATTTAATAAAAAAAAGACTTGTACTTGGTTTGCTGTAGCAGAGAACATGCTATATACTTAATCGTTTTCACTTGGTTCATTAATTAAAACTAAACTCATCTCTAAAACCTAATTCTGCTGTTTTTATTCTTGTTCTATAAAGTTGGTGTAAAGAGGACTGAGCTTTTGGAAATCATTCAGATCCTTCACACTGATGGAACACCGAAATAAGTAAGCATTCAGTTGCAGTGCTTTAACACTTGTTGTAGTCAAATATGGCTTTTGGAAAACTACATTTTTTTTTCTTCCCATCAGCTGAATCAGTCTATGATGTTTTCAACAGAGTACTGTATGGTGACTGCAGAAGCTGGTGAGTGCAGTTCTGCTTTAAAGATGTGTGAAAAAGTACAGACCTTTTTTTTTTTTTACCAGTTTGGAAGTCCTGAATAACACCTATCCTTACACACCGCTGAACACGTCCTCTGAATTATTCAACTGTAACCAATTCTTCAACTTTATATTTGGGTTTTAAGTGTTGCTACAAGTAACACATAATTTAGGTGAGATTTAAAACCATCAGGTTTTGAAAGCAATCTACAAATGCTTTTGACTTACATGTCCATGTTTGTTTTTGGCTTAAAATACCAGAAGAAAAATATCCATGCAGAGTGAATCCTGTAATTCACCTCAGTCTACTGCACCACACTAGTGCAATTGTATATGGTGGTGGAACTAAACTTGCTGTAGGAGGAATAATCAGCTGGCATCATGAACTTGACAACATCACCAATCAAATGTGTTCATTTGAATATTTAATAAATATAGAATTACAGTTCTTTGCAGAAGTCTTGAGCTACCCCTCATTTCTTTATATTTTGGTAGGAAATGGGAAATTTTTGAAACATGCAAAAATAAATCAAAATATAGTATATAAAGTCTCAGCTTTAAAGTATGACCACCTTTATTCTTCAGCATAGCTGGAAATCTCTGAGGCAGCTTTGCCATTTCTTTAGGTAGTCTTCAGGAATAGTTCTCCAGGCTTCTTGAAGGACATGCAAAGCTCATTTTTGGATGTTGGCTTCTTTTTGTTCCATTCTGTCAAGATGATCCCACACTGCTTCAGTAATGTTAGGCTTACGACCATGTATCAGTTAGATGTGTTAGAAGTGTAGCAATAGCACCCAGTCAGGATCACACTGCTGCATTTCAAAGGCAGTTGTTTTTATAATTTTTTAAATTTTTTAACTAAAGCATACAGATTTTCTTTGATTGTATGCACTGTGTGTTTCCATGTGACTACAGATACCATAATTTCCACGTCTGTGTTTGGTGTGTAACCAAGCAATCGTTCTATTACATGTAACTACAGCAGTTAAATTTGTTAACTTACCAGTGTGACAATGTTGTGGTCACACGAAAGCATCTTCTGAAATGTTGTTGAAGGCAATGCTTCTTCCAGCTGCTACCCAAACCATGCGTCGTTGATTCCATGACTCAAGATCCTTAATGCTGCTATCAAACTGGAAAGTGCAAAACTCTTACTCCATTCTGTAAAAAGGATTTCGTCATATGTGCAATTGTTCCACTTTAAAACACAGCAGCTCACCATTCTGATGAGTTTCTAATGCCCACAATTTAACTTTCAAAGACAGCTCCATATGCTTCATATCAACTCAGACTTGGGTGAACAATGGTCTCATAATGCATTGAGTTGGTGACATCACTATCCAAGCTCTATTTTCAACTAAACTCTAGATTCAACTAAAGAAATGGGGAAAAATGTGTTTTTGTCTCAGGCTCATAGTAACAAAGTAACAAAGTGCTTTCTGTTACATGGCACTGAACAGGAGTGGCCCTCCAATCTCATTGTACATCCTGTATAATGACAATAAAGGCATTCTATTCTATTCTATTCTATTAAAGATACAATTTAAAGTAGTTTCTTTGCTAAGTTGTCTGCTAACATTGGTTTACTTGTCTTGTTTTTTTTTTTTAAGCTCCAGAGAAAAATGGGCAAAAAAAAAAAAAACTTGTTCAGAACCAGGGTTATAATAGTTTTGGATTTTACATTATCGTTTAGTTTTAGTTAGTTTTTACTTTTTTTTCTTTAATTCAGTTAGTTTTAATTAGTTTTCAGAGTGGTTTTGCTCGTTTTTATTAGTTTTTAATTTTGGGTTTATTGCTTAGTTTTAGTTTAGTTTCGTTAGTTTCAGTATTAGTTTTAGTTTTTCATACTTTGTCAGGTGCAAGATTCAAGGTACAAGAGTGACTATTGTGTAATAAAAACTCAACAAAAGATACCGTTTAAAGAAATATTTTCAACAGCCAACTGTTCACAAGACAGAAGCAGTATATGCTAAATGTGTGTAATATTAAGGACACATGAACATCAACAGGGATTAACAAAGAAAAACATGAACTCAATAAATTCTACAATAAACTCCCAATAAAGTTCAGCATCAGTGCAGCAGATTAACAACAGCTTCTGTTCTGGAGCTAGCTTGGTTAGATGCTCCATATGTGGCCGACCTCATGTCCATATTTATTCTTGTGTAGCTGAATTGTGTGTGTTCATTACCTTACGGTCGTGTGCTGCGGTGCCGGCTGGGACTTCTTTTGGATCTCGCTCTTTGTGCTCAGTTTTTTGGCTGCAAACACATTTGTCCCTCTTATTTCACTTTCTTCATTCCTTCATGTCCATTCCGACAGTTTTAGCAGCTCCCTCCAGGAATTTGCTGACATTTGTGAGTCCTTATATTGTTTGTTCCTGATTGTTATTCTCTCACTGATAAAGTGGCCGAAAACACACAAGGACGAAAAGGTTCATCACAACGTTGAGGCTGCGTGGCAGCGAGGAGTAGTCACATGAAGGCCAGATTGTCGGTTCAGAGCGGTTTCCTTGTGTGCGCTTCTCAGGTGGACTTTGACGTTGGTGTTTTTTCCTCACTGAGACGTGTTCCATACATTTTTCATCATTCACAACAAGACGCTCTTCTATCTGTATTATCGGACTCAAAGAAACTCCATACGGGACTCTGCCGCTTTCTCGGCAGACCGCTGCCATTACTTTAAGGACCAGCGCGGTGAGCGCACACACAGCTGCCCGACGGCGCTCCCAGCTTAGACTCGGAGAGCAGAAAAATGATCAATCCATGAGGCTTTTATATAAAATGACAAACAAGGAAAGGAAGGTCATTTTATCTATAATTTTAGTTAGTTTTAGTTCGTTTTTTAAACTCACAATACAGTTTTAGTTAGTTATCGTTTTTTCCTTTTAATTTTAGTTTTCATTTATTTCAGTTAACGACAATGTTTTTTCAATTTCAGTTTTCGTTATTTCGTTCGTTTTCGTTAACTATAATAACCCTGTTCAGAACACAGAGCTTCCGAATAGGACATACAGTGTTCTCCTGGCTGACAATTCTCACTTTCTTCCCTGGTATGAGAATGTCTTTGTATATCTAATATCAGGATTATCTTCAGTAACTATGTATTCTTTATTTACAGTGGATGAGGAGAAGCAGAGCACAGAGTGTCTCAGGATTGTGTTGATAGGAAAGACTGGCAGTGGAAAGAGCTCTTCAGGAAACACCATTCTAGGAAGAAAAGAGTTTAAAGCTGGATCAAGTCAGACATCGGTCACCAAATACTGTCAGAAAGCACAGAGTGAGGTGGGCGGGCGTCCTGTTGTTGTGGTCGACACTCCTGGACTGTTTGACTCAACTTTGACCCATGAAGAGGTCAGTGAGGAGATGAGCAAATGTATCAGTTTTCTGGCTCCAGGACCACACGTCTTCCTGTTGGTGTTACAGATTGGCAGATTAACACCAGAGGAGAAGGAGACACTGAAACTCATCAAGAAAGTCTTTGGGATAAATTCAGAGAAGTTCACCTTCATTCTTTTCACAAGAGGAGATGCACTGGAATATGAGGAGTTGTCTATTGAAGAATACATTAAAGATAACTGTAATGATTCCTTTAAAAAATTAATTGCAGACTGTGGAGGAAGATATCATGTGTTCAATAACTATGATAAACACAATCAGACACAAGTCACTGAGCTAATAACCAAGATTGATGCCATGGTGAAGAACAGCGGTGGAAACTGCTTCACCAATGAGATGCTGCAAAAGGCTGAAGCAGCGATACAGAAAAAAATGGAGATGCTGCTGCAAGAGAAGGAAGAAGAAATGACGACACAGAGGGAGGCGCTTGAAAGAAAACATGAGGAAGAAATAAAATCAATGAAAAGAATAATGGAATAGCAAAGAGAAGAAAATGAACAAAGAGACAAAAAACTCAAAGAGTTGCAGGACAACATCCGAATTCAGTCTGAAGAGAAAAAGAAAGAACAAGAACGTAGAGAAAAAGAAGACATGAGAGAGAAAGAAAAAGAACTTCAAAAACAGAAGTGGGAACAAAAAATTCAAGAACTGGAGCAAAAACTACAATCAGAGTCAGAATCAAAGGAAATGATTAACAGAGAGCTCGAACAATACGCAGAAAAGATAAGAGAGCAGGAGAAGAAGCAAAAGGAACTGAAGGAAAAACGAAAGCAAGAAGATGAACAGAAAGACCAGAAACTCAAGGAACTCCTAGAAAAATACGATCGAGAGAAAGATACATTTGAACATGAAAAAGAAAAAGAGGAGAGAATCAAAAGAGAACAGGAAGAGAATCTGAAAGAGTTAGAGGAGAACTATAAAAAACAAATTGAGAACATGCAGGAAGATATGGAGAAGTTTAAAGAGGAGGCGAGAAGAACAGCTGAAGAATTCAATGAATTCAGAGAGAAAAATGAAGCTGAGATAGAAAAACTCATGCAGGAGATGATGGATCTGAAGCAGCAATATGAGAAAGACATGCAGGAAAAGAAGGAGGAGTATAATAGTTGACTTAAAACGATCAATCATATTCATGTGGATGTACACCACTTCCATTGTAACCTGCCATTTCTCAGCCTGCTGATGCTTTTTGTTTTTTGCATTTCTCCTGTAATATTTTCCTCTAAACCTTTCTTTGTGTCCAGACGTTTGAAAGGACTTTAAAGGGCTTTTTACATTTTTTATATAATTAGTATCTTGCAGCATATTCATTTGAGGTTATGGAGGGTGCTGTGATTTCATTTGTTTTCTGGGAGTTAATATCCAAATCGGATCACCATTAAAGCTCCATTAAGTCTCTGAAAGCTCCCATAAAGTTCAGGGACTTTAGTTTTTCCTCAAAATGAACAATCCAGTCTAAATGTCTTTTGTCTTTATTGGACACAATTTTAGAAGCTGTTGTTTTTCATTTTTACCTTCATCTGTACTAAAATAATAATAAAATGATTCTTTCATAACTAAGAGTATTTTCTTTCAAGTGCAGAAACAGTACAAACAACAATCTGCTCCTGATCTCTTTCATAGATTGTTAAATATGGAAAATACAGAAAAGAATAGACATGCTTGTCTTTATAACCATAACTATCAGAAAACATCTAGTTTAAGATCCAAACATCATCAGTGACTTGAAGTTCAACAGCAAAATATTTTCTCATCCTTTAAAAATATGTTCATATTATGAGTTGCACAATTTACAACTACAGATGTTTTTTTTTGTTTTTTTTTAATAAAATTATGACTGTACCAGTACATTTTACTAGTAACTAAGTTTTTTGTAGTGTAGAACAAAACTGAAGGAATCAAAACTACACAGCTAAAAACAAATTAAAGTAATACTTTGAAAACACATCGAATCTCAATGGGAAAAAAGAATCCTCTTGGATAGTTGTACTGCTAAGGACTGGGTAATGTGTTAGGAATGAATGCATGCTGCTTCATTTCATGTAAATGACAATTATCAACCTACAGAGAGCTGAATTCAAGGACACCCCAAAAATCAAAAAGGAAAAAAATGATGTAGCAGGCTTGTCCATGGTGCTGAAATTTCATTGCAGCAACTCAAAATGGTGCTCAGGAGTTTGTATGGCCCCCATGTCCTTTTATGCATGTCTGACAGTGTCGGTGCTCCTAGTGAGATGATGGATGATATCCTGAAGGATCTCCACCCAGATCTGGACCAGGGCATCACTGAACTCCTGGATAGTCTGAGGTGCAACCTGGAGGGTATCAGATGTACTGAAACATAATAAACCAGAGGTGTTGTGTTGGATTTAGGTGAGGTGAATGTTTGGGCCAATCAGTGGTATCAAATTCTTCATCCTCCAGGGTCTGCCTGCAAACAGTAAATTAAATTACAGCAAGATCTTTTTTTTTTACAGAAATTTATTGGCATCCAGCTGCCAGTAAGCACTATAGAATTTAGCCAATTAACACATGTATGGATGGACAACACACATTTGAAATCCAAAGCTCGGGTCATGGTTGCCCCCCCAGGCCATAATTTGGACACCTCTGCCCTACAGTATAGCAGGGGAGTCAAACTCAATCACAGGCCAGGCCAAAAATTGAAAACACAGTCTTAAGTCATGGGCCAAACAGTAAAAATATTTTAATCAGCAATATGAATTTGAATGGGCATAATAAAGGAACCTTTTCTTCAACATATTAAATAAAATACAAAATTTGATAAAAATAAATAAATAAATAAAAAAATAACAAAAGGAAAAATGAAAATGTTTCAAGCTGATAAAAATTTTCAATTTTTTCAGATTATAAAATGTGATGTGATATCAGCAAAAAGTCTAGAAACAAGAAACTAAAAGCTATTTAGTTTTCTCTCTTATTCCATTTCTTACTTACTTTCCATGAACTGAGAATTTTCCTCTTATAAGCTCGCTGTTTGTGTTACGGTGCTTATGAACACTGATCAGTGTTTCATTGGCAACGGGAAAACGGGTTTGAACAGGTCTTGACCTGTGGACAGCTGTTGCAGTGCATAGTGGGATTTATAGTATAAGTGGTGGGAGCACTATTTACTGGTGGGCCATTAATAATAGCCACATGAAATTATCTTGTGAGACAAAGTTATATTGTGGGCCTTGAGTTTAACACATGTGCAAATATAGAGTTGATATAAAGGTGAAATTCAGTGAATGAATCTAAGCATCGTCAGCTTAACTTGATGTAACCTGAGTATGAACACCGCAGTCTCTGCCCTGTTTTGTTCTTCTAATTGCACTGATGGATGAACACTTGGCATATGCCTGTGCAGCTTGTTTGTGGCGCCTGCTCGATATGAAATCTTAACTTTGGAGTCTACTCTCTGCCTGTCACATTAAAATGTGCCCAAACTTTACGTTTTCTGTCAATAAATTTCCTCACTGTTCCCGCGTGGAGCCTCTATAAAGGGCAACTTCCTCTAGCTTTTTCCTGTCTCCGAGCGAACTTTGCACGAGCCTCCCTCTTTCGCGACCGACCGTGACTTTTTCACATCGATGGGTGAGTGTCGTCTTCTTAGGCTGAAGATTGGTTTTGTTTTTTCACTGCAACACTTAGCATGGTTTAATTTTATCCTCAATAAACTGACAGGAATAAAGACACGCTGACACCGTTCGGGTGAAAACAGCTTTAATCTGGCTCAGGTGCGTAATGCAGAAAAAGTAAATTATAGGTATGTCACAAAAAATATATAATTGTAATAATAATTGGATTATTATGAAAGTGAAATCACTGGACCCTTTCAATGATACCAAGATAAACTTCATAGTAAAATAAATAAGGAAGTTGTCACATGTTAAGTTACGCAAAAAGTGAAGCTTCTCCAGGCACTGGTAAAACAGTAACCGATTCACTGTACTTGCTGTAACTTTATCTTCTAGTTTTTATGATTCTGGTACCATTAGGAGCTCTCCATGATTATACTGTGCAAATTCCAATATATAATAGTTTTAATTAAAACATGACTGATCGAAAACAAGTGGAAAACAAGTGTATACCCGGCGAGGACCATTAAACGGATTGATCGATCAGAAAACACCATTTCAGTCATGTGACCACATAACGCTTAACCGCCGGCGATGAATTCCGCATGAAAGAAAAGGAACTTTGCATTATCTGATTTTGATGGTATCAGGCAGACAGAAAACATCTTAAAGTAATGCCCTATGTACCTATAAAGATGTCATATACATCCGATCCTTGATTTTGAAAGCGTTGAATGCAAGTATAATGTTAAAGTCAAGCGTAAACACAGAAAGAAGCAATGTATTTTCACGAATCGAAAACGAGACGAAAGTAGAGGGATTCTTCTAGGTCATAGCAGGAATCACCGGAAAATACTAAGAATTAGCCACTTTAAAGACCGTAATTTAAGGAGCGTACAGCAACCTTGGGAAACGTTGAGCGCATG
This sequence comes from Archocentrus centrarchus, assembly GCF_007364275.1. Classification (NCBI taxonomy): domain Eukaryota; kingdom Metazoa; phylum Chordata; class Actinopteri; order Cichliformes; family Cichlidae; genus Archocentrus; species Archocentrus centrarchus. The sequence goes on from NC_044364.1 coordinate 7,278,866, forward strand.
CGCGCTAATACATTGTGATGAACGGTTTCGGTTTCAGCCACTCTTGGGATTATGTCTCACTGTAACTTCTGTTTCTTTATATGCAGCATACCAGACTCACCAGTTTCACAACTATGAAAATAAGATAACTGGAAATATGGCTTTGATAAAACTGGTTACAGACTGTGATAGTTTCTTTGGACCACTTTTAGCTTTAATGGCAAACATTTCATCAAATCTTTAAATGAGTTCCATCCCATCATTCAAGGTTTTATTTTTCATCCACAGTTCTTCAGGTTTTCTTCCTTAGTTATTCTCTTTGCGTGATACAGGCCAATAACAGTATGTAACATCATTTATTTTATAACTCTTTTTACTGTAAAACAACAGAAAATGTCATTTATTCCTGTCAAAATTTGCTTTTGTGGATTTTAGAATTATTATTATTTTTTTGCCTCAAAATACATAAATACATCAATACACAAACACATACATTTTTTTCTTCTGACATTTTTACCATTTTCATGGGTAGTTTTTGAAGACAAAACAGCTTGGAAATGGACTAAAACCTAAATGAAAACCAGTTCTAGGAAAACATAGTTTAAACCCAAAGACAAGACAAAAGTGAAAATTTATTACCCTTGCATCAGTTAGGTTTAACCTGCAGTAATGCTCCAATGGAAGGCTCTTACCCATTTGCTTTGTTAAATCCGAGCAGTGATTTTTATTTGTAATTTTACTTATTTATTTATTTTTTGGGCAGGCAGTATCTCTCAGTTTGTAGGACAGAGTAATTATTCAGGTCAGCTACCAGTGATTTAAAGTTGCAAGAAAGTATTTATATGTAATGTTTCAACCAGGGTTGAAATGGTGACATTTCTGGATTCAGGCTCAGTTCTAATTCAGATGAATGTGACTTATTTAAGGTGGAAATGGGCTGTACCCTCCAAACAAGAAAAAGAATATTAAATATTGACAAAGTAAACAAGCATTTTTTATGTTTTTCTACACTAAAAGTGGTTCATTCTTTACCCTTCATGAAGGGTAAAACCTGAAAGCATTTAATAAAAAAAAGACTTGTACTTGGTTTGCTGTAGCAGAGAACATGCTATATACTTAATCGTTTTCACTTGGTTCATTAATTAAAACTAAACTCATCTCTAAAACCTAATTCTGCTGTTTTTATTCTTGTTCTATAAAGTTGGTGTAAAGAGGACTGAGCTTTTGGAAATCATTCAGATCCTTCACACTGATGGAACACCGAAATAAGTAAGCATTCAGTTGCAGTGCTTTAACACTTGTTGTAGTCAAATATGGCTTTTGGAAAACTACATTTTCTTTTCTTCCCATCAGCTGAATCAGTCTATGATGTTTTCAACAGAGTACTGTATGGTGACTGCAGAAGCTGGTGAGTGCAGTTCTGCTTTAAAGATGTGTGAAAAAGTACAGACCTTTTTTTTTTTTTTTTACCAGTTTGGAAGTCCTGAATAACACCTATTCTTACACACCGCTGAACACGTCCTCTGAATTATTCAACTGTAACCAATTCTTCAACTTTATATTTGGGTTTTAAGTGTTGCTACAAGTAACACATAATTTAGGTGAGATTTAAAACCATCAGGTTTTGAAAGCAATCTACAAATGCTTTTGACTTACATGTCCATGTTTGTTTTTGGCTTAAAATACCAGAAGAAAAATATCCATGCAGAGTGAATCCTGTAATTCACCTCAGTCTACTGCACCACACTAGTGCAATTGTATATGGTGGTGGAACTAAACTTGCTGTAGGAGGAATAATCAGCTGGCATCATGAACTTGACACAGTCCCGACGCCAGATCTCAGTCTTAAGGGGGGCTTATGAAATCCAACAGGGGGGCACCACTATTATTAGCTTGATTAGTGATCTGGCTTGGGTGGGCGGGCCAGGGCGGGCCCAAGCGTATGAGTGGGCGGGCACGGCCCCCTACGGCCCGCCCATAGCAACGGGTCTGACTTGACAACATCACCAATCAAATGTGTTCATTTGAATATTTAATAAATATAGAATTACAGTTCTTTGCAGAAGTCTTGAGCTACCCCTCATTTCTTTATATTTTGGTAGGAAATGGGAAATTTTTGAAACATGCAAAAATAAATCAAAATATAGTATATAAAGTCTCAGCTTTAAAGTATGACCACCTTTATTCTTCAGCATAGCTGGAAATCTCTGAGGCAGCTTTGCCATTTCTTTAGGTAGTCTTCAGGAATAGTTCTCCAGGCTTCTTGAAGGACATGCAAAGCTCATTTTTGGATGTTGGCTTCTTTTTGTTCCATTCTGTCAAGATGATCCCACACTGCTTCAGTAATGTTAGGCTTACGACCATGTATCAGTTAGATGTGTTAGAAGTGTAGCAATAGCACCCAGTCAGGATCACACTGCTGCATTTCAAAGGCAGTTGTTTTTATAATTTTTAAAATTTTTTAACTAAAGCATACAGATTTTCTTTGATTGTATGCACTGTGTGTTTCCATGTGACTACAGATACCATAATTTCCACGTCTGTGTTTGGTGTGTAACCAAGCAATCGTTCTAATACATGTAACTACAGCAGTTAAATTTGTTAACTTACCAGTGTGACAATGTTGTGGTCACACGAATGCATCTTCTGAAATGTTGTTGAAGGCAATGCTTCTTCCAGCTGCTACCCAAACCATGCGTCGTTGATTCCATGACTCAAGATCCTTAATGCTGCTATCAAACTGGAAAGTGCAAAACTCTTACTCCATTCTGTAAAAAGGATTTCGTCATATGTGCAATTGTTCCACTTTAAAACACAGCAGCTCACCATTCTGATGAGTTTCTAATGCCCACAATTTAACTTTCAAAGACAGCTCCATATGCTCAATATCAACTCAGACTTGGGTGAACAATGGTCTCATAATGCATTGAGTTGGTGACATCACTATCCAAGCTCTATTTTCAACTAAACTCTAGATTCAACTAAAGAAATGGGGAAAAATGTGTTTTTGTCTCAGGCTCATAGTAACAAAGTGCTTAAAGATACAATTTAAAGTAGTTTCTTTGCTAAGTTGTCTGCTAACATTGGTTCATCCCTTGAGTCAGGTGCCCCCCCATCCATTTTTGGTCTTCACCAACTTAAAGGACAGACATTGTTGGAACTGTTTGAGCCATGTTATGACGTGGGCTGGATTATCATGTGATTTCAGTTTTTAACATTGATTTTTTTGGGGGTGATTTTTATTCTCAACAAATTGCATGGTGTTACAGGTCAACCTCTGAAGCGACGCAGCAGCTATAATTTAGTGCCACCTGACAGTAAGTCAAACTAAACTAAATCAGTAAGACTGTGCTTAATTAGGTTTGAATATACAGTGTTTTATTGAATAGTGACTTCAGTCACTGACCAGGTATTGGAGCTTACATTATCTTGTGTGAATCCGTTTTATGTATTTATCAGTTAGATTTTTTTAAATCTGTAATGAAAATCAACATTAAATCAAGAACTGTTAAACTGAGATCAGAATTGTATGACACCATAATGAATATATAATGTGTGTATCATTTAATAAAGCTTTAACTTTTAATAATTTAATAATGACTGAAGTTTCTTTTCAGTGTCTGAGCTGAGGGTCGTTCTACTGGGCAACAACTGGTCTGAGAGGAGTTCAGTGGGAAATGCTTTAATAGGAGAGGCAGTGTTCAACACTGAGAAAGAATGGAATGCCTGTCTGAGAGTCAGTGGACATTTGGAGGAGAAAACCATAACTCTCTTCAACGCTCCAGATCTGCTGGACCCAAACATCTCTGATGAGCAACTGACAGAGTTTATAGAGAAATGTAAGAATCTCTCTGATTCTGGACCTGATGTGTTCCTGTTGGTTATCCAGCCTCAAGACTTCACAGAGGAAAACAAAAAGAAGCTACAATCAGTCCTTGAAAAATTCAGCAATCAATCCTTTGATCACTCACTGCTGCTAATATCACCACCTGGTGATGAGAGCTCAGGTTCCACTGAAAACTATCTGCAGCATCCACCATTAGCAGAAATGATCAACAAATGTAAAGACCACCTGGTGTGGCAGAAGAACCTTGAACGACGACAACTGTTAAAAGCCATGGGCAAAATAGTGAAGCAGAGTAATGAAGAACATGTGAGCTGTGATGTTTCCAATGAATCTGCGTCTGATTTACCCAGTGGCCAACAAAGCCTGAAACAAGCAGTCACTGTCAACAAGGATCCAGTTAAAGGTACTTTTTTCAACTAGTATTCTTTTTTGTTATATGGCAAATGCAGCTTGCTATCAAGACGTTATAAATAGCTACCAGCTTGCACTTTATTTACATCTGAGAGGCAGGTTATTTGCTGTCATTAGCACTGAAAAAAATAGTATATTTTGCAGCATAAAAATAGCTTTTTCAAAGTTTGATTACAATCACTCGGAATTGCCGCCTCAGGCCAGAAGCCATTTGACTGCCAGCTGCAACGTAGCTTTCAGCCAGTCCCCACCCACCAGGAGTCCCTCCTGCTTTATCAAGAGCATATCCGATCTGGGTCTGCATGAACAGACCCATTCATGCAGTTGCAGCGTACCCCCAGAAAACTTTGATGCACAGTCATTAAATGATGAGCAAAATTTTAAAATGTAAAATTTATGTATAAAGGTTTATAGTCAGTTTGAACCTTGGCCCCTGTTCCACTGCAAATCACCAAACACAGCAGAAACACTGGCATTTTCTCTCCAGTCAAAACTGGTTGCAGTAGGATGGCAGAAAGTGCATTGCAGACAGACAGATGTTGATGTTGTTTCCACAGACAATAGTAGTTCAGTCAGACCATCTCTCACAATCATCATATTTAAGAAAAAAAAATTCATGTTCTGTTTGAGAGGAAAACCTTCAGAAAAATCTGAATAACTCAAAACCAACTTTTAACTGTGACTTTGCTTTTTCCTCTTTGTATTTCAGTGTCTCCAATCAGGATTGCGCTTTTGGGGAAAAGTGAGGAAAAAAAGAGAAAGCTTCTTAATTTTATCCTAAAGAGTCAAGAATCTCATTTGCAAAGATTCCAAACAACAAAAAAATGTGTTGCCTCCTGTGGGGAGTGGAGAGGAAACTCTGTAATGGTAGTGAAAACTCCAGACCTGCTCAGTCAGCCTGACCATATAGTAAGAGAACAGGTGGGGAGGTGCATGAGACTTTGTTCACCTGGACCAAATGTTATTCTGTTGTTAGTGGATCCTGATTTCAATGACAAGAATAGAAAAAGGCTGAAGTTTATCCTGGGTTTGTTTGATTCTGATGCCTTTAAATACTCTATGGCCATCTTGACAGAAAGGAAGATCAGTGAACCAAGTTTAAATCAGTTCCTCAAAGAATTTGGAGAAAGAATGTACAGAATGTCTGAAAATAACCATGAAAGGTTAATGGAGACAATTGCGAAGATTGTTCTTAAGCACACAAAACCAGCTTTAAACCTGGTTCTGTGTGGGAGGAGAGGAGCAGGGAAGACGTCAGCAGCAAAGGCCATTTTAGGTCAGACAGAGCTTCATTCAATCTCCAACTCATCAGAGTGTGTTAAACATCAGGGAATCGTTTGTGGACGTCAGGTTTCCCTGGTGGAGCTGCCTGCCTTGTATGGAAAACCTCAGGAGGCAGTGATGGAGGAATCACTCAGGTGTCTCTTCCTCTGTGATCCTGAGGGTGTCCATGCCTTCATCCTGGTCATACCTGTGGCTCCCCTCACTGATGAAGACAAGGGAGAGTTAGAGACCATCAAGAACACATTCAGCTCTCAGGTCAATGACTTCATCATGATTCTGTTCACTGTGGAGTCAGATCCTACAGCTCCAGCTGTTGTTAACTTTCTAAAGGGAAACAAGAACATCCAGGAGCTCTGTGAGAGCTGTGGAGGAAGATCTGTTGTTCTCAACATCAAGGACAAACAGCAGATGTTAGAACTTATGGAGACTGTGGAAAAAATGAGAGAACACAAAGATGAATCAAGTTATACAATCACCATGCTTACACATGTTTGTATGGATAAAATCACTACTTTGGAGGCAAAGCTGAAGAACTTGAAACCATATAACTCCACCGCTTGTAAGTATTGTTTTCCTTTTTTCCCATAATTTTTAAACCACAAGTTCTACAATACTTAGTACATTCAGTGTACACAGAATAGTAACATTTAAAGTGACCCTGTTACGAGTTTCAGTACAACATGATTAGCGAGGTGCTTAGACCCAAAACAATTAATTTATAATAAGATAATTACAAAAAAGATTGAGTTATGACAAAAAAAAAAGCTTGAAGTACAGGGTGTCCTTAAAGTCCTTTAACAAGTTAAAAATGATTTTAAAAGTAAATATGCTGAAATTATTACAAAATGAGGAGTAGATATTGAAGTTTTTTTTTTGCCTCATTTAATACACCTCTACATGGGCACCATTAGATGCACGAAGCACATCAGGATGGTACTCGATTTCTTGCCATGTTTGCTTTAGCAATGGCATTAGTGAGTCTTTTGGTTTATGTCAGCGATGCCTCGTATTTTTGTTTGATACATGAAATGTTTAACATAAAACCATAGATTTCGTTTCATTAAACCATGATACACACTCTGCCTTCTTGAGGTGTAGCCATTTTTTTTTTTTATAGGGGTTCATTCTGTCATCAATTGGGTACCTGAAATACAGAAATGTAATGTGATTTAAAAACTTTGATAAGAACACATCTGATTAAGATATCTCATCAACTACCTTTGTAATAATTTTTTTTAATTGTAAAAGGACTTTGTGGATGCCCTTTATTTACATGTAATGAGTATATGAAAGTTTACATTTTTGAATTAAATTACTGAGACAATGAACCTCATATATATGCAGTCATGACAAACTAATTAAAATCCATGATTCAGTAGCTTATAGAACCACATTTAGCAGCAATAACTTGAAGTACTGGTTTTCTGTATGACGTTATCAGTCTCTCACATCATTGCGGAGGAATTTTTCTTTACAGCAAGGCTTCAGTTCATTGAGGTTTGCAGGGATTTATTTATGCACAGGTCTCTTAATGTCCCGCCACAGCAATTCAGTCAGGTTGAGGTCTGGACTTTGACTGGGCCATTGCAGCACCTCGATTCTTTTCTTTGTCAGACTTTCTGTTGTAGATTTGCTATTGTGTGTGAGATAATTCTCCTGTTGCATGACCCAGTGTGGTCCAAGCTTTAACTGTGGGACAGATGGCCTCACATTTTGTATGTGGTGTTTGTGCTGATATGCTGCATTTGGTTTTCTACAAAGGTGATGCTGTACATTATGGACGAACATCTCATTTCAGAAAGATTTGGTTTGTTCAGATGCAACTATGCAAACCTAAGCCATGTGGCCATGTTTTTGAAGATTGGCAACTATCTTGAATTTTTTTCACTTGTTAATAATGGTTTTCACTGTACAATGACTAATAGACTTCCAACTGTTTGGAAATGACCTTATAACCCTGCAAACTGATGGACTGAAACAACTGCATTTCTTACATCATTGCTGATGTTTTTTCTAGTTTGCATTGTGTTAACACACACCCAAAGGCCTCAAACCTGTAAACTGCCAAAATGTCTGCTTTTATAGAGGTGTTCACACTTGCTGATAATTATTCAACATTTGATTATCAGCACTTGACTGCGCCTTATCCCTTTAATTCATGTGGCAGCAGTAAGGGTGTAGTTATTTGAGTTTTTGGCAATGAGATTGTTCTAAACATCTTGTTGATTTAGTGTCTTGGTGGATTTAGGCTGAAGAATTTGACTTTTGTTTGCATATGTCAGTTACAGTTATTAGAAAATTGGAATCGGCAAAAATATGCATCAATAGGTCACACTTCCTGGTCGACTAGGAAAGTCCAATCAGTGCATTTCCTAATTCATTACATATGGACGCTGTGTTGTACACATGATAATCCAAATTGCAATCTTTTTAAACCTAGCACATAATCAATAATGCATTACCTGACCAGTGAGCAAAAGTGAAAAGAAAATGCAAGTAAAATGTTCAGGTTCTCAGTCATTCAGGCCATGGTTTCACCTCTCAGAATGAGAGGTGAAATGTCTTGAAGAAACTTAAAGAAGTCCAGTTGTCTTGTTCAAAGCTCCAGAGAAACAAAACAACAACAAAAAAGACATACAACATTCTCCTGGCTGACAGTTCTGTCATGGTGCGTGACCGGGTTGTGTGGCTGTGTAAGGAGGTGAGGACCCAAATACAGGACTCCAGAAACGGCAGGTAGGAATGATGGAAAATGAGTATTTATTGAGGCAGACTGTGCAGTGGCAAAATGAACCAAGGTAACAAAACAAACTGACAAATAAACCTAAACTGGTAGTAACACAAGAGAAATAGGGATAGCCATAGAAACAACAACGATCTGACAAGAGACAAGGGGAAGACTGAGACCAGAGGGATAATTGGGGAACAGGCAACAGGTGAGGGGCACGGCTTAAACTAATTACACAGATGAGACAAGGGGAAGCAAAACTAAACACAAAGCACCTGGGACAAGGGACTGTCAAAGTAAAACAGGAAACAATTAGACGAAGACAGAAACACAGACTTAACACACTCCACAGGAAAAAACAACACAACAAAACACATCAGACCAGAGACATGACAGTGGGACAGGACAGCCACTAGAACACAGACACGCAGGGGAGACAGGAACAAAGGGAGTCAAAGTGTGAATAGCAATCACTAATAAAGCGAGGAACTAAGATGAATAAACAAAACCAAAACAAACTGGGAACATAACAGAAAACTCAGAAAACAGAACTGAAACAAAACTAAACACAAAATGCTGGGCACGTGGCCCAGGACCATGACAAGTTCTCACTTTGTTCCCTGGTATGAGAATGTTTTTGTATATCTAACTCATTAGAAGATACTGAAAGATTCAAAAAAACACATCAGGATTATCTTCAGTAACTATGTATTCTTTATTTACAGTGGATGAAGAGAAGAAGGACTCAGAGTGTCTCAGGATTGCGTTGATAGGAAAGACTGGCAGTGGAAAGAGCTCTTCAGGAAACACCATTCTAGGAAAAAAAGAGTTTAAAGCTGGATCAAGTCAAACGTCAGTCACCAAATACTGTCAGAAAGCACAGAGTGAGGTGGGCGGGCATCCTGTTGCTGTGGTCGATACTCCTGGACTGTTTGACTCAACTTTGACCCATGAAGAGGTCAGTGAGGAGATGAGCAAATGTATCAGTCTTCTGGCTCCAGGACCACACGTCTTCCTGTTGGTGTTACAGATTGGCAGATTAACACCAGAGGAGAAGGAGACACTGAAACTCATCAAGAAAGTCTTTGGGATAAATTCAGAGAAGTTCACCTTCATTCTTTTCACAAGAGGAGATACACTGGAACATGAGGAGTTGTCTATTGAAGAATACATTAAAGATAAATGTGATGATTCCTTTAAAAAATTAATTGCAGACTGTGGAGGAAGATATCATGTGTTCAATAACTATAAACACAACCAGACACAAGTCACTGAGCTAATAACCAAGATTGATGCCATGGTGAAGAACAGTGGTGAAAAATGCTTCACCAATGAGATGCTGCAAAAGGCTGAAGCAGCGATACAGAAAAAAATGGAGATGCTGCTGCAAGAGAAGGAAGAAGAAATGAAGAGACTAAAGGAGGAGCTTGAAAGAAAACATGAGGAAGAAATAAAATCAATGAAAAGAATAATGGAACAGCAACGAGAAGAAAATGAACAAAGAGACAAAAAACTCAAAGAGTTGCAGGACAACATCCGAATTCAGTCTCAAAGGAGGAAGAAAGAACTTGAAACTAGAGAAGAAGAAGACAGGAAGAAGAAAGAAAAGGAAAAACTTCTAAAACAGGAGTGGGAACAAAAAATTCAAGAACTGGAGCAAAAACTACAATCAGAGTCAGAATCAAAGGAAATTATTAACAGAGAGCTTGAACAGTATGCAGAAAAGATAAGAGAGCAGGAGAAGAAGCAAATGGAACTGAAGGAAAAACGAAAGCAAGAAGATGAACAGAAAGACCAGAAACTCAAGGAACTCCTAGAAAAATACAATCGAGAGAAAGATACATTTGAACATGAAAAAGAAAAAGAGGAAAGAATCAAAAGAGAACAGGAAGAGAATCTGAAAGAGTTGGAGGAGAACTATAAAAAACAAATTGAGAACATGCAGGAAGATATGGAGAAGTTTAAAGAGGAGGCGAGAAGAACAGCTGAAGAATTCAATGAATTCAGAGAGAAAAATGAAGCTGAGATAGAAATACTCGTGCAGGAGATGATGGATCTGAAGCAGCAATATGAGAAAGACATGCAGGAAAAGAAGGAGGAGTATAATAGTTTAAAAAATCTGTCAGACCACAAAGAAAAGAGTCTGAAGCAGGAAATTGATGAGCTGCAGGCTACACATAAAACAGAAATGGCCGAATTAATCATAATGCTTCTGACGCAAAAGGGAGAAAACAAGAAACAAATAAGAAGAATGCAGGAATCACACAGAAAAGAGGAGGATAACTTAAAAAAATGTATTTTGAAAGCAAACAGAAAAGAAGAGGAGGCAGAAATTAATAAACTTAAGAAAAAACACAAAGAAAAAATGAAAGAACTGAAGAAGGAACTTTCAAACCAAAACCGAGAAGACTGGGAATCAGAAAGCAAAAAGCTGTCCATCAAACATGAACAAGAAATGTGTGACTTGAAACAAAATCTTTTAGCAATGCATGAACAAAATCAGAAGAAAAAATTAGACGAATTAATGAAAAAACAGGAGCAAGAACTGGAAGACTTCAAACAGAAGCTTCTGCAAAAAAATGAAGAAAATGAGAAAGAAGAAGTAAATGAACTGCTGAAGAAACAGGAAAAAGAAATGAATGAACTGAAACTGAAAGCTGGGACCCAAATTGGAGACCAGTTCAGGGAAGAACTGGAAGAAATGCAGAAAAAACATGAAAAAGAAATGAATGAGCTGAAAGAAAAACTTTTGACTACAGAGGAGAATCCATCCTGCTTCGTCTCATGAGCAAAACTGCTGTCATGAAGAGATCGTTCATCCACATTCATTAATAATGTTTCCTGCCAACCACAGGTTTACTTAAAACTAGCCAAGTTGTGCCAAATGTCATATGTCACATTAATGCTTTATTAGGGCCCAAATTTTTAATATGGGAGTCTGTAGTAAAACCAGATGAACTGTATGAGTGATATGCATTTATTAAGATATTTACAGTTTATTTGAAAGTATTTTCTATATTTTTTAATCTACATTTATTGATGTTGTACTTACTAAGGTATGATACTATGAACTGCTTCATTTAGCTGAGCTGCCACTGCTGACTTAAAATTTTCAGTTATAATCATGTATTTGTGAATCAAAGCCATTTTTTTCTGAGCCTGTTGGTGGCGTTTGTTGAATTTCCAGTTTCCTCTAAACAGTTCTCTGTACATTTGGAATGTTGGAATACTATCCTTATCTTGCCACATCATAATTTAGCATTACCCACTTTGCAGTGTGATCTTGTCTGATGAAAATATTTTTGTCATTACTGAATATTATCTACATATCTTGTCTACTGTTTTCTTTATGTCATGTAACCCCCCAACCCCTCCAAACCAAACCACTGGCTGATCTCTTTGTGTCCAGCAGGTGGGGCTGCAGTGCTGGTTGAATTTCTGGTTGTATTCTGCTGCTGAAGCTGCCTGTGGTGACTCACAAAGGTGTTGCTCATACTGTATTTCTGTTGTTTATTGCTTTTATGGTTTTATTGCCTGTTTCTTCATGTCTGCAGCTGATATTTTACTCCCAGCACATTCATATCATTCATCAATGGAGAGTTTAGACTGCACATTAATTCACTGTTGCTATTTCATTTTTAATCTTGTTACCTTCATATTTGTCATGAGGAAGATTTACTGCTGGAGGTTTGATGGGGCAGGTGGAGGATACAGGCACAATTTAGTTTGCTTTTTTACTTTTGAATCAAATGTTGAATATGACTATGATGGACTGGAGACCTGCCCAGGGTGCACCTTCCCTTTCACCCAAGGACCCCATGATGGAGCCCAACCCCACCAAGTCCCTGGGTGGATAAGTGGTTATAAAATGAAAAGGCTGATATTGTATATGACTCTTATATTAAAAATCCACTTAATATGCAATTTCTTACATATTTGTAAGACTCAGCAAGGGTAATATGGATGACATGTACAGCCTGAATTGCTAACCCTAACCGTAGCTCAGCCTACAGTGATGCCCTGGATTGGCAGTATTATTACAGTTTGTGAAGGTCAATAGTTTTGATCACAGTAACAGAAAAGGGAAAACAAACAAACCTTAACAGTGTGAAGTCTTTCTTCTTAACAAGACTGACAGGAGACACACTGATAGGAGAGGATTGGGCTCATTATTTATGATGACTTTGAACATAAATTCATGCTATAATGTTTTTGTACAGTTATGGTCACCTCCATTCAAGTATAGTTAATGTGCAAAAACAATTTGAAAAAATTGCACATGAATTTGACTAACAGTATTATTAATAACGTAAGAGCACATTTTTCAATTTTTTTTTTTTTAAGATTTGATATTTTATTAAAATATTGTGTCTGTCCTAATGCCAGTATGATGAGCTCCTGATTTATACAGAACTTTAAAACTTGACCTTCTGTATGTTTGACGGGTAATAATTCAATGATTAAAAACATCCTTTAAATACACTGACAGGATAATTATAAAATTATTAAATAATAATTAAATTGAATTTCCTTTCTCAAATGTGCTCAGAATAATTGCTGCTGACAACAACTGAAAACATGACCACAACTCAATATGGGAAAGTTGTGTTATTGAATTAAAACATCTGCAACACTCAGAGGACCCAAATGCAGGGGACACAGTGACGGGGTAAGAGACAAAAATCCTTGAAACGTCTTTTTCAACCTCGAGGGCGATAAAGGAAACAGTGTTAAGTCCTGATTGGTGCAGGGACCATGCTCACCTGTGGAGGCCGCTGCATGCTGCTGTATTCTTCTGTCACCTGTCTCAGTGTTTGTTGAAGCTGCCTGCCTGTTTGGACAGTCTGATGCTGATATCCTGCCCATCTGAGGAAAACTTTGAACAGCAATGATTAGTTTATATTATGGTCAAAGTTGGATCTTAATTTTTGTCCTTCTTGTATTTAAATGTGACAGTGTCTGTTGCAAATGGACAGAATTATCCCATGAAAACTTTATAAACGTTAGCTTTTAAAAAGAAGGAAAACATATTTTGTTTGTTTGCTATTTTATTTAAGGAATTTATTTAAATTGAAAATAAATCTATCCCGTTGTGAAGGTGAACTTTAGTTCCAGCCAAACAGATTTGCTCAGGAATAAATGAAGCACTGATTAAAAATCAAACATCAACCATTAGAGATCATCTGAATGAATTATATCTGTAGCTGTGTCCAAATTCAGGGGCTGCATCCTTTGAAGGCCACATTTATAGGCAGATTATGTCACAGCGAGGCGACAAAGGCTGTCCAAATTCAAAGGCTCCTCGGAATGTGGTCGACGAATGCATCCTCCTTTTCCCCAGATTTGAAGGATGGGTCAGGTGGGCTAGATCGTCCAATTTCACAGCCACTCACTTCCGGCCTTTGCAGTCTTCGTGGGTTTTAAAACGATGTGCCGGAAGTCAGGTGTTCTCTCCGGGTATAGTGAACCTCGACCACCTGGTCAGCTGAAAACTGGCAAGGCGATCTGGCTGTTAGAGCAGCAGAAACGCACAAGAGTACCTCACTGCAGGCAAGAGGGGCCCACCATACCTCAACTCTGTCGCCAAATGCTTTACTCATATGGGGTCTTTTTGACTGTTGGGTTTTCGCTGTGATTATCATTGGGTCTTTACCTTACAATATAAAGCCCCTTGAGGGGACTAATTTTTGTGATTTTGGTGCTATATAAATAAAATTGAATTGAAGTTATGTAATGTTATGTTACATGAGCTGCTTCACCCTTAATTTGTGCCTTTATTTTAGAGGAACTGGCTGAGGAAACCTGACTTGACTGCCTGGATGAATGGGAATGAACTGACTTGCACATTAGGCTCAGCAGAATTAACTAGACAGTCACATCATACTCTGTGCCTGACTGCAACTCACTGCAACTGACTGCACTTTTAAACGCCAGCAGGTGGCACTGTAGTTAACAACCCTCTCAAACATTTACATGCTCTCATACTGAGAGCAGAACACTGCCAGTGCAGTAAAAGCATACCTGGATACACAAACACACAAAGGAACTTTTGAATGTCCTTCAAGGAGCCAAGAAAATTACACTTGAAGATTATTTGAAGAAATTACGAGAAAGTTTGCCTAAGAGTTGAAGAATAAAGGCAGTCATTGACTTCCAAGCGCCTTAGAATTGCCTAAGTTCTGTTTTTGCCTCATGTGCTGTATTTCTAGGTACATTTCTAGGTTCCCGTTTTCCTAGCAAAGCATAAAGAAATAAGGGGTGACTTTGTGTTAACATAGCTGATACTGTAACATCTTTCAGAATAATGTAATACCTGCCTGTGTCACAGACTGCATATAAAACTACATGTCACTGTGACATTCACACCATTGTTATTCTCCATCGGTAAGGACAGCTGTGTTACATTAGATGGGATAAGTTATTGATCCCCATCCTGCACTCTGCTGCCTGGAATTCTCCCAGGAGACTGTACTGTACATCCAACCCCCACCACCTTCTTTTCTGTGCATCTCCCCGTCTCCTCTCGCTCGCTCCGCATGTTTTTAGCTTATCTCTTTTGTTCTCCTTGTTAAGGTTCCCGCAATGCATTGAAATCAGGGGACTTGCCTGGGCTGACAGGATGCAAGGTAAGAAAAGAAATGTGCTGGCGCTGTGCATGCTTGCTGCTGAGAGATTATGGTGCAACACATTTTGCAGTGTCATGATGCAGCAATACATATGAATCGATAAGCACGTTCTTCCCTTTATTCTTACAGAGTTAAAACACATCAGGGGTGGAGCTACATTGGTGATTTCAGTGGATGGTTTGAACTGGCTTTCTAAAAGAAAATGCACTAACAAAGGAATAAGGAAAAGGTATCATTAGTTTTTTTTTTATTATGACTTAGAGTCTGTCTTTATGGAGACACTAAGGGTGTAACGTACAGCGTTTTCCTTTTGTTACTTGTAGACCTTTGAGGTAACTGCCTATGGTTTGGAAGTTTGGAAAAGTTTAATAATCTTATCCCAAGTCTGTCCACCTGTTACAGAGTGAGGTGTTAATTTACCCAAAACAGGACAGATTACAGGCTTTACGGCCTGCTGCATACGTGTGTGTTTGTGTGAGTGACTATGAGTGTGTGTGTGTGTGTTCACATCCTTTACGTCACAGCTGCTGTGAGTCAGCTCCCCTCTTCCTTTCCTGAGTCACTCATCCAGTGGTTGCTTGGTTACTGCAGAGCGGTGAAAGTTTCCTATTGCGTCTTTGTCTCCGTGGATGGATGGGCTTCGATATTTATTCAGGCTCAGGAGTGAGTGGCCAAATAATGTTCGTGTTTGTGTGCATGCGTGCATCTGCGGCCAGTGCTTCAGCCAATGGACAAAGGCTGACAAATCAGTTTCAGCACATCCTGTTATTGAGAGACACTGAATGGATGTCTGAGCACCGCAACTGAACTCGTAAAAAGCAGAGAGTGCCAAGGAATTGTATTCAGAAGAGACACACAAGGGAATACTGGTTAGAAAAACCTTGAATGCCATTTGTGGTGAAAATGCCAAAACCTTAGGTTTGTTGAATTTTTAATTTATTATTTTTAACTGTGACAGTTATCCCCACACCTGACAGGGACCACTAACAAGTGGCCAGGCATTAAAAAGTCCCCTTTAACACTTAAGCTACTATTAGGACATCATTTTTAAAAAGGTAATTTGGGCTTGAGCACTGACAAATTAATTCTAAGTGACATGTGCCATCCACACAGTTAACTGTAGGTGATAAAATTACCCAACATAACCTCTGCCACCACGGCCCCCAGAACAGCCTTAATGCTTCTTGACGTTGATTCTCAGAGTTTCAGGAACTATGCCGGAGGAATGGAACGCCATTCTTCCAAAAAAAAAAAAAAATCTATATATATATATATATGCCTTCAGTTGGTGTTTTGATGATGGTGTTGGTAGAAAGCTGGCTATATAGCTTTGAGTCAGTGACATGTTATAAAGCCATTACATGTGATTCACATAGTCTTCATACTCACCACTTGTTACACCCCTCTCCAATCCTATGTGTGGTCAGACATCAGGTAAGTGCATAATTAGGCAACACTGATTTTTCAAGGTAAAGCTGAAA